>NC_083585.1:13569304-13746804 GCF_027579695.1 Neoarius graeffei
CTGTGGGATGCCAAGGTACATGTAGCTGTCTTGGATATCACCTATGTTGCCCTCTGGTAGGTCAATCCCCTCAGTCCGAATCATCTTGCCTCTCTTTGAGACCATCCGGCCACACTTGTTCGATCCGAATGACATCCCTGTGTCATCGCTGTAGATCTGGGTGGTGTGGATCAGCGAGTCTATTTCTCGCTCGTTCCTGGCATACAGCTTGGTGTCATCCATGTAGAGCAGGTGGCTGATTGTTGCCCCACTACGGAATCGGTACCCGTAGCCGCTCTTCGTGATGATCCGACTGAGGGGGTTCAGGCCTATGCAGAACAGCAGTGGTGATAGCGCATCTCCTTGGTATATGCCGCACTTGATGTTGACTTGGGCAATGGGTTTTGAGTTGGCCTCTAGGGTTGTCTTCCACATTTCCATTGAGTTCTGGATGAAGGTCATTAGGTTCCTGTTGATCTTATACAGTTCCAGACATTCCAGTATCCATGTGTGTGGCATTGAGTCGTAGGCTTTCTTGTAGTCAATCCAGGCAGTGCACAGGTTGGTTTGTCTCTTCTTACAGTCTCGGGCGACTGTTCTATCGACCAGTAGCTGGTGCTTGGCTCCTCTGGTGTTACTGCCAATTCCTTTCTGTGCCTCGCTCATGTATTGAGCCACATGCTTACTCATTTTTGCAGCAATGATGCCTGACAGGGCCTTCCATGTTGTGCAGAGACAGGTAATTGGCCAGTAGTTGGATGGGATGGGTCCCTTCTGGGGGTCCTTCATGATTAGGACTGTCCTGCCTTGGGTTAGCCATTCTGGGTGGGTCCCATCCCTCAGCAGGCATTCATAGAGTGCAGTTAGCTTCTTTAGCCAGTACGTATGGATCATATCGGGGCCTGGTGCTGTCCAGCTCTTCATCTTTGACACTCTTTCTTGGACGTCTGCCATTGAGATGGTTAAAATCAAATCAAATCAAGTTTATTTGTACAGCGCTTTTAACAATAAACATTGTCGCAAAGCAGCTTTACAGAATTTGAACGACTTAAAACATGAGCTAATTTTATCCCTAATCTATCCCCAATGAGCAAGCCTGTGGCGACGGTGGCAAGGAAAAACTCCCTCAGACGACATGAGGAAGAAACCTCGAGAGGAACCAGACTCAAAAGGGAGCCCATCCTCATTTGGGCAACAACAGACAGCCTGACTATAATATTAACAGTTTTAACAGGTATAACCCTCAACTGTCCTCATGGGGCCGTCCTTCACAGGAGTGGGGCGATAAAACTCCGACCAGACACAGGGCACCAGGATGGATCAAGCAGGTCCGAGGGGCAGAAGAGGCCAGCATCTCAATCCCAGGATCAACATGTAACTCAGAGGGACAGATGGGGGGGGGGGGGGGGGGGGGTTACTGGTTCTTGTTCTGGGAGGTTGCTGTGGTCAGCTCTTAGGTCCACTAACCATTGGGCATCAGTGTTGTGTGATGCCTTTCTTTCCCATATGTCTTTCCAGTATTTTTAAACCTCAGCTCTTGGTGGGTCTGACCGGTTGTTGTTCCCCTGCCACTGAGAGTATACCTTGGCTGGTTCAGTGGAGAACAGCTTGTTTATTCTCCTGGCCTCTCCCTCCTTGGTGTATCGCTTCAACCGGGTGGCCAGAGCTGTTAGTCGCTGTTTGGCAGTTTCGAGTGCCTCTGGTATGGAGAGTGAGTTGTACTTCCTGGGTGCCCCTTTATTCACCATGTTCCCTTTCTGTAGTTCAGCTAGCTGGCTAACTTCTCTCCATGCTGCCTTTATCTTGGCCTCTAATCGTCTCTTCCATGGTGGATACTGTTTGTTATGTCCCAAGCCCACCTTGTGTCCAAGCATCTCCATGATTACTGTTGCTGTACTGTGTATCAGCTTGTTGGTCTCAGTGATGTTCTTGTGGAGATTGTGGAGCATTCACATCTACTAGTAGATCTTCTGAAGGTACTTGGCAACTCAGCTTCAGTATTCGTCGAGGGCTCCAGGTTTCCAGTTGGGTCACGATCTTCCTTCTCAGGTCAGCAGCTCTTGTGTTGAGGCTGTTAGCTGTTGGGGCTTGGTACCCAATCTCTGGTTGTGGGGATGATGATGACATCTCCCCGCTGACCTGTCTTCCTGGCTCCCCCTTGCCGTAGCATCGTTGTTGTATTTCATTAATCTCTAGTTATGATAGTAGATTTCGATTACGGATGTTGGAACACTGGGCTAATAGCTGTTTCTTTGTTAGCCTTGATTATGGGTTTCGAAGTATCCAGTGGTCCCACATTCGCTGCATGTATCCCCTCTCTCTGGGATTGCTTGTATAGTAGCATTCCAGCAATTCCGTATTTTCTGTCCTCGTCCATCGATGTCTTGTTCCAGTAGCCCATTTCTCATCAGTTTGCCCTGGTTCCCTAGCAACTGACGCAGACCTTGTTGACCCGGGCGACGTCTGAGCCGGTATGACTCTATCAGTTATGTCTTCACTCATTCCTGAGGTAGGCTGATATCATGAGGGGTCTTGCCTAAGGACCCTTACTGGATGATGTTTTGCCCCGACCGGGATTCGAACCCCGATCTCGTAGTCAGTGAGCATTACCACTGTACTATCCAGTGTACACTATATATACACATACATACACACACACACACACACACACACACACACAAACAACCCCGATTCCAAAAAAGTTGGGACAAGGTACAAATTGTAAATAAAAACGGAATGCAATGATGTGGAAGTTTCAAAATTCCATATTTTATTCAGAATAGAACATAGATGACATATCAAATGTTTAAACTGAGAAAATGTATAATTTAAAGAGAAAAATTAGGTGATTTTAAATTTCATGACAACAACACGTCTCAAAAAAGTTGGGACAAGGCCATGTTTACCACTGTGAGACATCCCCTTCTCTTTACAACAGTCTGTAAACGTCTGGGGACTGAGGAGACAAGTTGCTCAAGTTTAGGGATAGGAATGTTAACCCATTCTTGTCTAACGTAGGATTCTAGTTGCTCAACTGTCTTAGGTCTTTTTTGTCGTATCTTCCGTTTTATGATGCGCCAAATGTTTTCTATGGGTGAAAGATCTGGGGCCTCATGTACAAAGCTTGCGTACGCACAAAAAAGGTACGTACGTCACTTTCTGCACAAACATTCGTATGTACAAAGATTGACTTGGCGTGGAAAAGTGCGGTACTCTACGCAAACCTCATGGCTGGCGTACGCACATTTCTGGTGCATCTTGGTACTTGGTGACACTTAGAGGCAGAGCAACGCAACTACATTTAGGCCTACTCGGTCAAAAGTCATGACATGGCGATAAGAGGCATCCAAAAATGCATCGGAACATCAGGATGCGTGAATTGAAATGTATGTCAGTCATACGACATTGTCGAGACACATAATGCGAGACTGTTGGGTAAATGCCAACAGATCCATCAACCATCCCTTCCATATTGTAATTACGGGAAATGAGAAACCCCAGCAATATCATTTCGATATTATTCCCATTAACTATTGGTTAATTAATTAAATTAAAGAATGCACATGCAGGACCATGCATTGCAGCTAGCTTAATAGATCTTCCTCGCGCATTTGCCGCGAGGTGTCGGACTGAAATATTATTATTAGTTGATGTTGCATGGGGTAGCCTTATCACATAATTACCAAGATCAATATATGAAACAATTTCCAAGTGCGTACAAACCAGACACAACCGCGGTGTGTGGGGACCAATCACTAGCATGCATCAAATTAAATGAGGATATAAAAGCATGCGCAACATGTGGCGATAACCGATAGGATGACAATGGCGTGCTTGGCCTTATTGGAAGATGCTGCAAATGGTCAGATTAGGAGGGAACGGGTGTTCGTGATTACACCGATTTCCTGGCTCACGATGATGACTGGCTTATCAGCCGATTCAGACTTCCAAGAGCCATTCTTTTGGAGCTCTGTGCTGAATTGGGCCCGGGGTTGGAGAGGGAGATGGCGAGGAGTCACGCCTTACCCGTTCCTATCCAAGTCCTGACCACGCTTGGGTTCCTAGCAACAGGCTCATTCCAGAGGGAACTGGCCGACCGGTCGGGAATGAGCCAGACAGCTCTCAGCCGCGCTATTCCGTCTGTGTTAAATGGGATCATCCGACTGTCGGCCAGGTACATACAGTTTCCCTATGATGTGGCAGACCAAGCACAGATAAAAGCGCAATTTGCAGCGATAGCCGGTTTTCCAAATGTAATCGGAGTGATCGACTGCACGCATATTGCTATAAAGGCGCCATCTGAGGGTGAATATGCGTACGTGAATAGGAAACATTTCCACTCTATAAACGTACAGATTATATGTGATGCCCAAATGTGCCTGACAAATATCGTGGTAAGGTGGCCTGGGGCGACCCACGATGCATTCGTCCTGGCGAACAGCTCGGTGGAAAACAGGCTGGATGCCGGCAGAGTGTGTGATGGGTGGTTACTTGGTAAGCAATCTAAAACACTTTAAGTGAATTCACTTGAAATATACACATGTTGGATAGCTTATGCTGGACCTATCCCAATTGCTCATAGGAGACAGCGGCTACCCACTCCGAAAATGGTTACTGACCCCCCTAGCCAACCCATGGACTGATCAGGAGCAGCGCTACAACAACCTCCACGCACGGACGCGGTCAGTGGTGGAGCGCACCATTGGCCACCTGAAAAGCCGGTGGCGCTGCCTTGACCGGAGTGGGGGGGTGCTGCTCTATCAGCCCGACAAGGTTTTGCACTGGCGTGTGGCGTGTTACACAATGTGGCGCAGCAGCACGGCATGCCAATAATGGAGCGAGACCTGCCGGAGGACCCAGACCCTGGGCCTCACAACGAGGTGCCACAGCGACATGGCATACAAACCCGGCAGCACTTAATAGCCACAATGTGAAAAGGTAAGGGCAGACGGGACACGATTCATTTTTTAAGATATTCTTTTAATGTGTTATTCAGTTCCTTCAATTCCTTGCGGATTCCCTCGAGGTTGTCGTTAATCGCCTCTATCCCCTTTAAAATTTCCCCCTGCGACTCAAGGACCACGCGCGTCAGCACCCGGCCTGTGGACCCGGCGACAGGGGCAGGCGGTGGAGAAGGGGGGCAGGTGACAGTGACGCTGGATCCGCTCGGCTGGGGGTCCTCTTCCTGCTCGGGTGGGATGGACTGGGGGCCTCCTGTTGTTCCCTGGTACCCTGCTAGAATACATTTGTCATTAAAATCCTATTGTGGAAAATATGTGCACGTTTTATTTCTGGTTACATGTGGCTAGGAATATTGAGCCTACTAAGAGAGGAAGACATTTCCTCAAATACAGGGTGTCCCCGAAAAAATTTACACAGAGCACTAAAGGTGTTTTTTTATTTTCAAAACCCATGTAACTCAAATAGACACTCATTGTGGCGCAGGCACTGCGGACGATGCGAATCATACCGTTATCTTGGTATAGGCTACATTCACATTCAGTGGCATACAATCAGTGACCGTTGCATGTCTCATAGCATACACTTTGAACATCACTTTAATTGGAGGTGACAGAACAATTAAGTGATGTATGTGAATTCTATTACACTGTGCTAAAGGCAGGGATTTCAGTTCACACATACTTTATGGCGATTTAGAGTATAGGCTACATTTTTCGGGACGCCCTGTATGAAAATGATTACAGCACCTGTGAGATCCTGCTGGGCCAAGTCGGAGTCCCCCTCTTCGGGCGGAACCACACCGACTAATGCATGGTCACCAAGGACCGCAGTCACCCTCTGGTCGAAAGGGGAGAGGGCCTCGACCCCCGGCCCGCCACCCGTCTTCACTGCGCTCCTGTGCTGCGCAGTCATCCTCCTTTTCACATCTACTTTGATGTCCGACCATTTTTTTTTTAGTGTCGGCTGTGGATCGATTGTTGGCCCCGACTTGACTGATGACATTAGTTATTTGCTCCCAATTCAGACGTTTGGTTTTGGTGCTGATTCCGGAGGAGAGGCTTCCGAACAAGATCTTGTGTCTTGCCTCTACCTCTGAAATCAGCGCCTCCACCTCGCAATCTGTGAAATTTCTTTTTCGAGATTTCGCCATGTCTTTTACCTAACGCGGGCCTTACTGCTGGTCTATTTATACTAATTAACATATTCAGTGTGGAATAATTGAGGGAGGAGACGGGGCGGGGAACGGGGCTCGTGCATGTGTGCCAAATTCCACGTTGATTGGGATGTACAACCGGAGAGTGCGTGGAAACCTTCGTACGCACTGATTGATACATCCGGATTTTTTTGGTCGTACGCAAATTTCCCGATTTTGACGTGCGCACATATTTAGTGGGAAATCCACGCAGGTCTTTGTACATGAGGCCCCTGGACTGCAGGCTGGCCAGTTCAGTACCCGGACCCTTCTTCTACGCAGCCATGATGCTGTAACTGATGCAGTATGTGGTTTGGCATTGTCACGTTGGAAAATGCAAGGTCTTCCCTGAAAGAGACGTCGTCTGGATGGGAGCATATATTGCTCTAGAACCTGGATATACCTTTCAGCATTGATGGTGTCTTTCCAGATGTGTAAGCTGCCCATGCCACACGCACTATTGCAACCCCATACCATCAGAGATGCAGGCTTCTGAACTGAGCGCTGATAACAACTTGGGTTGTCCTTCTCCTCTTTAGTCCGAATGACACAGCGTCCTTGATTTACATAAAGAACTTCAAATTTTGATTCGTCTGACCACAGAACAGTTTTCCACTTTGCCACAGTCCATTTTAAATGAGCCTTGGCCCAGAGAAGATGTCTGCGCTTCTGGATCATGTTTAGATACGGCTTCTTCTTTGAACTATAGAGTTTTAGCTGGCAACAGTGGATGGCACAGTGAATTCTGTTCACAGATAATGTTCTCTGGAAATATTCCTGAGCCCATTTTGTGATTTCCAATACAGAAGCATGCCTGTATGTGATGCAGTGCCGTCTAAGGGCTCGAAGATCACGGGCACCCAGTATGGTTTTCCAGCCTTGACCCTTACGCACAGAGATTCTTCCAGATTCTCTGAATCTTTTGATGATGTTATGCACTGTAGGTGATGATATGTTCAAACTCTTTGCAATTTTACACTGTCGAACTCCTTTCTGATATTGCTCCACTATTTGTCGGCGCAGAATTAGGGGGATTGGTGATCCTCTTCCCATCTTTACTTCTGAGAGCCGCTGCCACTCCAAGATGCTCTTTTTATACCCAGTCATGTCATGTTAATGACCTATTGCCAATTGACCTAATGAGTTGCAATTTGGTCCTCCAGCTGTTCCTTTTTTGTACCTTTAACTTTTGCAGCCTCTTATTGCCCCTGTCCCAACTTTTTTGAGATGTGTTGCTGTTATGAAATTTCAAATGAGCCAATATTTGGCATGAAATTTCAAAATGTCTCACTTTCGATATCTGATATGTTGTCTATGTTCTATTGTGAATACAATATCAGTTTTTGAGATTTGTAAATTATTGCATTCCATTTTTAGTTACAATTTGTACTTTGTCCCAACTTTTTTGGAATCGGGGTTGTACTTATTTCATGCAATAAAATGCAAATTAAATTATTTAAAAATCATACAATGTGATTTTCTGGATTTTTTTTAGATCCTGTCTCACAGTTGAAGTGTATCTACGATAAATATATTACAGACCTCTCCATTCTTTGTAAGTGGGAAAACTTGCAAAATCGACAGTGTATCAAATACTTATTTTCCCCACTGTGCGTGTGTGTGTATATGTATATATATATATATATATATATATATAAATAAAATTGCGATATATTACACACACACGTGAAATGTCCGTCCGACATGACGATTTGTACAGTTCACTGCTGCACAGAGAACTCTTTTTCTAGTTTCTCTCACCAACTACATAACTTTTGTGTTGCTTCCAGTCGTCTAAATGACAGTTCCTCTCCGCGATGGGAGTGGCAAGATGGCGGCCAGCTGGCTTCACTCTCACGAGCCTGTGAGCTCTCCAAATTTTATCTCGAGCTCAGTGGTCTAACCTCCGGTTTCACGAAGGAAAGTGGGCGCAACTTGTTCCTGCTGCTCGTGTAAAAGCAGCTTTAGTTCCAGTGAAACGAAGTTTTAATACTCCAACATCCATAGACATTCGAGACAATTTTGCGAAAATTTCTCAAGTATGGCACATTACCGCTCCTTCTAAGACTTACCTCCGTCTGAATACTCCCTGAAGAATCTCTCATCGCTGCACTGTTTATATGTTTTTGCATTTGCGCCAGTGGAGTCTTCATACACAGTGCGAAATACTTCCGGTCCAATCTGATTACCGCACTGACCTAACTGCACTGTTACAACCGACATGTCAGGAGCTCGATAACTACCCAACAAATCCAATAAACTAGCGACCGTACTACTTCCTGTTTACCTAAAAACTACCACAGCGACGCCACCTGAGCCGGCCATGCTGTTAAACAGCAGACTCTTACAGATGAATCATCGTGAATGATTCAGCTCCTAAATGTACACGTTGAAAGGAGTCGTATCGTTCTTTTTTTCCGCCATGTTTAGCACTGAAATACGTGACTCATATCCCTTGCGTCATTATTTATTCGAGGGGAAAAACTCTCTTGCTGGTCAGATCATCTCAAACATTGTCCAGGTTAAAACAAAATGGCAGCGAACCGTTTAGGACCCGAAATGAAGAATCGGCTCTCATTGGTCGGCTGAGCCAAATGAACCGACTCACTGAATACATCCTAGGTACGACGCTTCCCTTATGTAATTTAGCTAACGCTATTTGCTATCTAACTGACCGCCAGGGTGACATAATTCTAGCCTTTTCCCCCTCAAGGAATGACCCTGGTTGATTAGAGCAATTCTGGAAAACTATTTAGCTAAATGATCAAATTTTCAAGAAGAAATTTCAATTCCGGAATCTGCAAACTAGTGGTGGGCGAATCTATCTAAAATATTGATACCAATGTTGGTATCGGTATTGATCGATATTTGCGTGATGAGATCGATATGTATGTTTCAGTTTCTCTTCTCTACGTTCAGTACACAACTCCCGTTACATCAAAGTGGTTGTGCACGTGCAAACACCGCTCCTCTCACTCACTTCGCTCATGCTCGCTCTGTCCCCCAAACCCCGCCCCGTACCCCAAACCCCTCCCCCGCTATACTGTGAGTGTTGCCGGCTGCAGTCACGTCACTCAGCAGCGCGCTGCTTGGCATTTTAACATGGCAGAAAGAAAGAGGAGCGCCGTTTGGTCTTACTTTACAGTTTCAGACCAAAATACTGCAACCTGCGATGTTTGCAGAAAAGAAATCAGGTACTGTGGCAACACCACAAATTTGTACAAACATCTTAAAACCCACCCACATGAGAACTCCGAGCTCCAAAGCAAACGGAGGGCGGAGGAGGGGAATCTCCCAACCACAAGCAGACCCCCAGGACCCAGACAGAAGTCACTGGTAGATGCCTTGCAGCATGGCCAACAATATCCAGGTAGATGATTTATAGACGTGAAAGCAAGATTTAGTCATCTTCAGCATTAGTTAATGTTATTTTTCAAAGTGTAATTGGTCATCATAGTTGTAATTTTAGCAGACTGATTAAATATAGACTATTCAGAAAGTCATATAATATATGCAGCCAGTTGAAATAAATCAAAATGAATTATTAAAATTATATATATATATATATATACACACACACACACCTATATAAAGATACATACCTCAAACCTGAAATGTGAATATGGCTGAATATAATAACCCTTTTGTGGTAACTGTCAAAGGAACATTAGTGTTCCTATATTTAGGCTACATGCAGATAGGTTATAGATTTAATTATTTTGTTATTTCTCCTAGGTGATTCCCCAAGAGCTACAGTTATAACAAGGAGCCTTGCTGAAATGGTTGTAAAGGACCTACAACCTCTATCTGTGGTAGGAGATGAGGGTTTTAGAAGTTTTGTAAAGACACTTGATCCTCGCTACAAGATTCCAAGTAGGAAAGATGTAAGGGGGGGGAGGTGGGAGAGAAATACTGTATGAAGAGTGTCTCTAAAAAGTGAAAAAATTTTTCGCTCAAAAGTGAAAAAATCTCTGGATGTTGCAAACAGTGCTGTACTCACAACAGATATGTGGACATCAAGAGCCACTGAGGCTTATTTAACTGTCTCATGCCATATCATTGATTAAATTAGATTAGAGTACAACCCCGATTCCAAAAAAGTTGGGACAAAGTACAAATTGTAAATAAAAACGAAATGCAATAATTTACAAATCTCAAAAACTGATATTGTATTCACAATAGAACATAGACAACATATCAAATGTCGAAAGTGAGACATTTTGAAATTTCATGCCAAATATTGGCTCATTTGAAATTTCATGACAGCAACACATCTCAAAAAAGTTGGGACAGGGGCAATAAGAGGCTGGAAAAGTTAAAGGTACAAAAAAGGAACAGCTGGAAGACCAAATTGCAACTCATTAGGTCAATTGGCAATAGGTCATTAACATGACATGACTGGGTATAAAAAGAGCATCTTGGAGTGGCAGCGGCTCTCAGAAGTAAAGATGGGAAGAGGATCACCAATCCCCCTAATTCTGCGCCGACAAATAGTGGAGCAATATCAGAAAGGAGTTTGACAGTGTAAAATTGCAAAGAGTTTGAACATATCATCATCTACAGTGCATAATATCAAAAGATTCAGAGAATCTGGAAGAATCTCTGTGCGTAAGGGTCAAGGCCGGAAAACCATACTGGGTGCCCGTGATCTTCGGGCCCTTAGACGGCACTGCATCACATACAGGCATGCTTCTGTATTGGAAATCACAACATGGGCTCAGGAATATTTCCAGAGAACATTATATGTGAACAGAATTCACCATCCCATCCGCCGTTGCCAGCTAAAACTCTATAGTTCAAAGAAGAAGCCGTATCTAAACATGATCCAGAAGCGCAGACGTCTTCTCTGGGCCAAGGCTCATTTAAAATGGACTGTGGCAAAGTGGAAAACTGTTCTGTGGTCAGACGAATCAAAATTTGAAGTTCTTTATGTAAATCAAGGACGCTTTGTCATTCGGACTAAAGAGGAGAAGGACAACCCAAGTTGTTATCAGCGCTCAGTTCAGAAGCCTGCATCTCTGATGGTATGGGGTTGCATTAGTGCGTGTGGCATGGGCAGCTTACACATCTGGAAAGACACCATCAATACTGAAAGGTATATACAGGTTCTAGAGCAACATATGCTCCCATCCAGACGACGTCTCTTTCAGGGAAGACCTTGCATTTTCCAACATGACAATGCCAAACCACATACTGCATCAATTACAGCATCATGGCTGCATAGAAGAAGGGTCTGGGTACTGAACTGGCCAGCCTGCAGTCCAGATCTTTCACTCATAGAAAACATTTGGCGCATCATAAAACAGAAGATACGACAAAAAAGACCCAAGACAGTTGAGCAACTAGAATCCTACATTAGACAAAAATGGGTTAACATTCCTATCCCTAAACTTGAGCAACTTGTCTCCTCAGTCCCCAGACGTTTACAGACTGTTGTAAAGAGAAAAGGGGATGCCTCACAGTGGTAAACATGGCCTTGTCCCAACTTTTTTGAGATGTGTCATGAAATTTAAAATCACCTAATTTTTCTCTTTAAATGATACATTTTCTCAGTTTAAACATTTAATATGTCATCTATGATCTATTCTGAATAAAATATGGAATTTTGAAACTTCCACATCATTGCATTCCGTTTTTATTTACAATTTGTACTTTGTCCCAACTTTTTTGGAATCGGGGTTGTAGATAAAACTTTATTGATCCCTTTGGGAGGGTTCCCTCAGGGAAATTAAGATTCCAGCATCATTACAGATAAACAGAGAAAAGAAAATAGAGAAAAACTTCTAGATAAATTAAAATAAATTAAGTATTTACATATACAAATTTAAAAGAATAAGATATGGGGAAGGGGGGAGAAGTGGGGTTAGGGTGTGTGTGTGTGGGGGGAGCAGGAAAGATATTGCACTTCATATTGCACATTGTGGGCGGCACGGTGGTGTAGTGGTTAGCGCTGTCGCCTCACAGCAAGAAGGTCCGGGTTCGAGCCCCGTGGCCGGCGAGGGCCTTTCTGTGCGGAGTTTGCATGTTCTCCCCGTGTCTGCGTGGGTTTCCTCCAGGTGCTCCGGTTTCCCCCACAGTCCAAAGACATGCAGGTTAGGTTAACTGGTGACTCTAAATTGACCGTGAATGTGAGTGTGAATGGTTATCTGTGTCTATGTGTCAGCCCTGTGATGACCTGGAGACTTGTAGTCAGCTGGGATAGGCTCCAGCTTGCCTGCGACCCTGTAGAAGGATAAAGCGGCTAGAGATGATGAGATGAGATATTGCACATTGTCTGGTATTGCTTATTGTTATGCTAGGCTACTGCTCCTTCCCGTCGTCTGTCCTCCTATTACCCCTCCTCCCCCCCAGAGAGGAGTTGTACAGTCTGATGACGTGAGGGACAAAGGAGTTTTTGAGTCTGTTCGTCCTGCACTTGGGAAGGAGCATTCTGTCACTGAACAGGCTCCTCTGGTTGCTGATGATGGTGTGCAGAGGGTGACTGGCATCGTCCATGATGTTCAATGATGAGAACTGGCAAATCCAAGCATATGTCCTAGAAACCAGTAGTTTTTCAGGAAAACACAGTGCTGACAACATTTGCCTCGAATTAAAAAGAATCAGTGATGAATGGGGCATAACTGCCAAGGTTCAGGCTGTAATCACAGATAATGCTGCCAATGTGGTTGCTGCTGTGTGCAAAGCAGGTTGGGCACATTATCCATGTTTTGCACATGCCTTAAATTTAGTCGTAAAAGACTCCATTAAGGCTCTCCCTAATCTTCTTGACATCCAGCAGCGGTGCAGTGCTATTATAGCTTTCTTTCACCACAGCACAAACGCTCAAACAGAGAAGCTCAAAGAAATTCAGAAACAGCTGGGAGTTTCCAGAACACAAACTGATACAATCAATTGAAACAAGGTGGAACTCTGTGTTCTACATGTTTGAGAGACTACTTGAGCAAAAGGAAGCTGTTACTATAGTACTTTGTCTTCTTGGAAAGAGCTCACTGTGCTTGAGTGAGGAAGACTGGTCCATGGTTAGTCTCTCCATTGATGCCCTGAGACCACTGGAAGAAGTAACAAGAGAGATATCAACTGAAAAACATGTTTTAGTTTCAAAAGTGATTCCCCTGGTTACACAACTTCTGAGATCAACTGCATCTCATGAGTGCCATGGTAGTGAGCTAGCTGCTGAGCTGTCAGCACAATGCCAGCACCGTTTCAGAGGTATTGAAACCTTTTATGTTCTTGCTGTCAGCACCTACCTGGACACAAGATTTAAAAACTTTGGGTTCCGTGACATGGCAAATGTTGAAGCTGTGAAAAAAATGACTCATCACTGAAATGCAATTAGGCTATGTTCACACTGCAGGCTGAAGTGACTCAAATCCGATCTTTTCGCCCATATGTGACCTGTATCCGATCTTTTATTGACAATATGAACGACACAGATCCGATTTTTTCAAATCCGACCCAGGCCGTTTGGATATGTGGTCCTAATTCCGATTCCTATCCGCTCTTTTCATATGCGACTTCAGTCTGAACCGCCAGGTCGCATTCATCCGACTTACACGTCATCAGCAAGCCACAAACGTCACTATTCCGCGCTGAAGTAGGCGGCGGGTCTCTCAAAAAAAGTTACAACAACATGGCGCATAATCACGGGCGCAGATAGAGGGTGGGACTCGTCCCACCCAGATTTAAATTCACCTCGTTCGGTCCCCCCCACTTATAGGGAGGAAAAACGTCTATGCTGTCTTTCTTTGCATAAGGCAAACCTCACGGAAAAATCAAAAGACTAATTACCATTCGGTTTATTGAGGTGCACGGCAGTGTATACATAGTTGCAACAACTCACATAAAACAAAGACTGATATTCGGTTGGTTGAGCTGCGCAGACTGCACAGGTTGCGAGCTCGAGCTTGGTTGCTGTGGTAACCCACAAGAAGTTTGACAGGCATATCGGGGTTGGGGTTGGTTTGCTGGCAACTTTGTCCCCCCCAGTTCAAAAAACGTATCTGCGCCCCGGCGCATGACATCAATGCGAGGGACGCTTCGGGCTGTGAAGGTTCTGAATCTTCTCAATGGAAGGACGCAGAGGTTAGGGAGCTGATTTCCATTTGGGGGGATACAGCTATTCAAGCTAGATTGGATGGGTCATACCGCAACCGGGCGGTTTTACTTCCGTAAACACTGGCCATGCTCACTGCGTGTGACGTCGTCGTATCCTGCAATGCGCATGCGGAACACTTTTAGGTCGCTTTTCGTTCATACTGAGGATCACATACAAGTCGCATATATTTGTTAATGTGAACGACCTCACAAAAAAAATCAGATTTCACAAAAAAATCGGAATTGAGCATTAAGCCTTGCAGTGTGAACGTAGCGTTAGTGAACCAGACCTCAGTCCCTTCAGTGTCAGCTCCTGAATCAAGCACAAGCTCTGCCACCAGCTCTGTCTCAGCTCCTGCAACTACCTCAAGCTCCCCTGCAGGGGCTTCTCCATCCCCACCTGCAGCAAAAGGTGGGATATGGACAGAGTTTGACTCTCAAATCCTTACATTCCAGCAGCATCGCACAGCTGCCACTGATGCCATTACTGAAATGCGCCAGTACTCAGAAGAGAAGTCAATTCCACAGGATGGAGACCCACTTCTTTGGTGGAAAGCGAATGAGCCAACATTCCCCTCTCTGAGCAAGCTTGTCAAGAAACACCTTTTAAAAAAAAAAATTATTCATCACATGCACACTTCAAGCACAGTGAAATTCATCCTCTGCATTTAACCCATCTGAAGCAGTGAACACGCGCACACACTCAGAGCAGTAGGCAGCCACACCAGAGCGCCCGGGGAGCAGTCAGGGGTCAGGTACCTTGCTCAAGGGCACCTCAGCCCAAGGCCATCCCACATCAACCTAACTGCATTTCTTTGGATTGTGGGGGAAACCGGAGCACCCGGAGGAAACCCACGCAGACACGGGGAGAACATGCAAACTCCACACAGAAAGGCTCTCGCCAGCCACTGGGTTCGAACCCGGAATTTTCTTGCTGTGAGGCAACTGTGCTAACCACTACACCACTGTGCCACCCACCTGGGAGTAATTGCAACATCTGTACCTGCAGAAAGGATTTTCTTTAAGGCAGGACAGTTAGTAAGTCAGAGAAGAAGTGCAATCAATGTAGACATGTTATTGTTTCTGAACAGAAACCTATAAATCTGTAGTTCTCAACATGGGGACAGGGCCCAAAAGGGGACTGCAGGGGATAATTCCTTGGACACAGGAGGGCTTTGAGGGGAAAAAAGCCAAAGGTTGTAAATGAGAGCCAACAGTAGTTTTTGCTTTTGTTTAGTTATTTGCACCATTGCCTTTATTTTTCACAAACAATTGTGTAATGAAAGGGATTTTTTTTTGTTATATGGTTTTTTTTATATGTTGTTGTTTATGAACAAAAACTGAACAAAACTCAACTGAAAAAGTAAAATTTAAATTTGTTGATTGTTGATAAAATTGCAAATATTGCAATATTGCATTGAGTTAGTTAATAAAAAGTATTTTTCATTTGCCTGCAATCTTTGTCCTGTGTTTTATTATGATCATAATCATGATAACTAATTAAAGGAAAAATCACAAGATCATTCAATGATCATGAAAATTCAAATTTTAATTTTCATTCAAATTTGCATATTGATGATGCTTTCACTTCATAAATTATGACGCATTGCTCTCTCCAACACGAAAGAGAATAAGCTGCTTTTCTAAGTACAAAAAGTATCGGTATTGGCATTGATATCGGCAATTCTGGCCCAGTATTTACTTGGTATTGGATCGATACCAAATTTTGCAGTATCGCCCACCCCTAGTCACTGCAATACAGACACACATTAATTAGACACAGGTGCCCCACCCTCCCTGGCCCCACCCTCCATTCACAAACCACCGCTAGGCCATGCCCCTATTGCCACAGAGAGCTTCCCTCTCTCTGCTCTCTCCCTCTTTTTCTATCCTCTGTCACTGCAACAACACAGACACACAACATTAATTAACCACAGGTGCATTGACTTTGCCACTCACCTTCCCTCCATTCACAAACTGACACTAGGCCATGAACCTGCTGCCACAATGGCCAAAAGGATATGGACACCTGACCATTACATGTATTTCCTCACACCCATATATTATTCTTTAAATAGTTAGTTAAAGAATGACTGTTGAACTTCAAATGTTCATAACATGTAACATTGCAGGGATGATTTTCCTAATAACATCCTCTGAAGTAGTTTATTCTTCTTACACCACTGATTTGCAGGAGTAAAATTTTGTATTTGTTAATTCACAACGTCATGTTTTTAACTGTTGATATAACATGGTGGAGTGTCTGTGAGAAAAGCTGGCTCCTGTTATCACTTTTGATACAGTAGCTATAAACAGTCATTCCCTCTCCAGCCTTCTCAGTAAAAAATACAGCTTTTTACTGAGAAATTGAAACGTGAAAAGTCCTCTTCCCCTAAGATTTTCTGATGGGGGGAAACTTTCAGAAAAATACAGTTAATGATTGACCAACAACTTGGTCCAGCCACTTATTTCAGCTGATCTCAAAAGAATTTTAAGGTGATTGACATCAACTGATCAGACTGCAAGTATGAATAAAAATACTCCCTTTTGTCTGCCCTGGCAATCACGTACTGCCTTCAAATGCAATGCAATGGAATACCTCAGGGAAAGCTTTGGCATTTTAGTTACCAGAGGAAAAAATGGTAAGGCTGAATTCCCAGCTCTCAAAGGGTTAAAGGAACAGTCCACCGTACTTCCATAATGAAATATGTTCTTCTCTGAATTGAGACGACCTGATCCGTACCTCTCCGAGCTTTGTGCGACCTCCCAGTCAGTCAGACGCGCTGTTACTCCTGTTAGCAATGTAGCTAGGCTCAGCATGGCCAATGGTATTTTTTGGGGCTGTAGTTAGATGCGACCAAACTCTTCCACGTTTTTCCTGTTTACATAGGTTTATATGACCAGTGACATGAAACAAAGTTCAGTTACACAAATTGAAACGTGGCGATTTTCTATGCTATGGAAAGTCCGCACTATAATGACAGGCGTACTAACACCTTCTGCGCGCTTCGACAGCATTGATACCTTATCAATGCGCTTCGACAGCCTAGCTACATTGCTAACAGGAGTAACAGCGCGTCTGACTGACTGGGAGGTCGCACAAAGCTCGGAGAGGTACGGATCAGGTCGTCTCAATTCAGAGAAGAACATATTTCATTATGGAAGTACGTGGACTGTTCCTTTAAGAGTTAATTAGTCACTTTAATTGAGTTAATTGTATTAGCCACTATTTATAAAATAAACACTGTGTACTCCAGCCTGTATATAATTTGTTTGATTGTTGTCACTTAGTGAGAAAAACATGATCGGAAGATAGCTAACATCACAAACATGCTAAAATTATTAATGCTTTGCAGACTGCATGCTGCACACCACATACTTTCATAACATGCTCTGAATTGTTGACCATAATCATTGAAGTACTGCTGGTGTATGAGGGATGTCTAGTGAAGCAGAAATTATTTTGGTGTGTTACAGATGTTCATAATGCAATCAAATGTATGGTATTTTCATTGATGGTATTAGCATTGTATCAGCCATTTGCCTCCCTGTTTGGTAAATGTTATCACTGGCATTTTAGTACAACATGAGGGTGGGAGAGTGGTGTAGTGGTTAGCTCTGTCACTTCACAGCAAGAAGGTTCTAGGTTCGATCCCAGTGGCCGACAGGGGCCTTTCTGTGTGGAGTTTACATGTTCTCCCCGTGTCTGCATGGGTTTCCCCCACAGTCCAAAGACATGCAGGTTAGGTTAATTGGTGGCTTTAAATTGACTGTAGGTGTGAATGGTTGTGTGTCTCTACGTGTGTGATCTGCCGACTTGTCCAGGGTGTACTCTCAGGCCTCTCACCCATCGTCAGCTGGGATAGGCTCCAGCTTGCCTGCGACCCTGCATAGGATAAGCGGTTATGGATAATGGATGGAAGTACATGAGTCATTACTCTAGAAACAATATCTTATATTTAAATGAGTGCATTAATATAAATCTGTGATTTGATTTACAGTAGGAACTACTGTCTCTTCCCTGTGTTGGTGGACTTTCCCTGTCTGTCTGAATAGCTGACTCACTGAATCCCTTGTCTCCTGTGTTTTCATGTCATCCTGTGCTAACATCTGCCTAACAGGGTTTTAGTTCAGTGGTATAACCCTGACCTAATTTACCTCTAATTTATACTAGCATGAGGATTTTTTTATAGAAATTATCAAGCACTTCTAGTAAAGAACGTCTGCTAAATCAGGGGTTCTCAACCTTTTCTGCTTTGAGGTCCACCTATTCATACTTGTACTGAGTTGGGGCCCATTAAAAAAAGATCTCCAATTATTTTGGCTCATCTATTCTATTAGAATCTAATAAGCTATTGTAAAGTATATTAATGGGATGCAACATCACCCCCTGTTACAGATAGGAATTAAATAAATGCAATAAAAATAAATTTTTAGATTGAAGATATTGTATTTAAAACTGTATAGATGTGTCAGAAGCCAAACCATGCATGCAGGGCATTCTCAGTCAAAAGGGATTAAAGATCCAAAAGTGGAGTCTGGTCCATTAACACAAGAACTTATTGCCATGTTTGTGTACACAGCAAACAAGCAAGTTATTCAAACCAAGAAATACACTCAAAAGAAGTGGATATAGAAACCACTCAATGGGATAGATCCTTACACCCTAACAAAGAAGGCTTTTTCTTATGAAACATTTACTTGCTAAATTTGACATTAGTAGAATAAAATTTAATCATATTGTAGCTGTAACTAAATACAAAGACAATAGCTATGCATACTATTAACTTAATGTGAAGATAATCAACAGATTTTAAGGGGTTTAAGATTTGTTTATTTTTAGTCTTTTGTATCTGTACATGCACGACCCCACCAGTTCTGCTGATCAACTTATCGTGTTTAAATAAAGTTATTCATTCATCACAGGGCTGACACATAGATAACAGACAACCATTCACACTCACACCTATGGTCAATTTAGAGTCACCAGTTAACCTAACCTGCATGTCTTTGGACTGTGGGGGAAACCGGAGCACCCGGAGGAAACCCACGCGGACACGGGGAGAACATGCACACTCCTCACAGAAAGGCCCTCACCGGCCACGGGGCTCAAACCCAGACCTTCTTGCTGTGAGGTGACAGCGCTAACCACTACACCACCATGCCACCCTGTGCTAAATAATGTAAATATAAATTGTGCTGTTACAGGAAATTGGTCAACGGCTTCCGATCAAACAGAATTCAACAGTGTTGTGGTATAATACAGGTAGTTGTCGACTTACGAACTATGCAACTTACAACTGATCGACTTTACGACCGTCTGGTTACGACTGGTGAGTGTTTCCCAGCTGAGCTAGCTGAGTGTACGACAGTTTCCGCCCCAGCTCTCGGCATCGCCCAGCATCCAGCCTCTCGCCACGCTCAGTGTGAGCAGTATCCCGGTACAGTAAATTCTCCCGTGTCCGTTTGTGTTGGTAATTATCTTTCGAAATACTACCCCAAGATGTCTACCAAGAGGAAAATGTCTTTGTCTACTCCTCAGCCTGCCAAGAAGGCAAGAAAGGCCATTGATCTGGACACAAAAATGATGGTGATTAAACAGCACGAAGGAGGGAAGAAAGTTAATGCGATCGCACGTGATATGAAGTTATCCCACTCTACTGTATCAACAATTTTGAAGGACACAGAAAGAATTTGTGAGGCTGTGAAAGGTTCTGCACCCATGCGATCAACAGTGATTACGAAGCAACGTACCGGGCCCATCCATGAACTGGAGAAATTGTTGCACATTTGGATGGAAGATCAAATTGCAAAACGGACACCGTTAAGCCTTTTTACCATACAGACAAAGGCTAGAAGTCTATTTCAGACTTTGAAGGAATGCGCTGGAGAAGACTACAGTCAAGAATTTGTGGCAAGTACTGGTTGGTTCAAGAGGTTCAAGAAAAGATTTGAACTGCATAATGTTTGACTGACTGGAGAAGCAGCGAGTGCAGATGAAGAAGGAGCTTGTAAGTTTACCAAAAGTCTGGATGAAATAATTACGGATGAGGATTATTTTGGTGAGCAGATTTTCAATGTGGATGAAACTGGATTGTTTTGGAAACGGATGCCAGCTCGCACTTGCATCCACAAGGAAGCCAAAAGCATTCTGGGATTTAAATCCTTTAAGGACAGGCTAACTCTACTGCTTGGTGGGAATATCGCGGGGTTCAAGCTGAAGCCTTTCTTAATTTATCACTCGCAAAACCCGCGGGCATTCAGGAAAGCACACTTTGCCAGTCTACTTTCGTTCTAACCATAAAGCATGGATGACACAGGCACTGTTCGAAGACTGGTTTATGAATTCTTTTATTCCTCAAGTGCGTGAATATTGTTTGGAGATGCAAATTACTTTCAAGATTTTACTGCTCCTGGATAACGCACCTGGACATCCACCTCACTTAGCCGATCTCCATCCCAATGTGAAAGTGTTTTTTTTGCCCCTGAATACAACTCCATTGATTCAACCTATGGATCAAGGTTCAGTTGCTACAGTGGTGCTTGAAAGTTTGTGAACCCTTTAGAATTTTCTATATTTCTGCATAAATATGACCTAAAACATCATCAGATTTTCACACAAGTCCTAAAAGTGGATAAAGAGAACCCAGTTAAACAAATGAGACAAAAATATTATACTTGGTCATTTATTTATTGAGGAAAATGATCCAATATTACATATCTGTGAGTGGCAAAAGTATGTGAACCTTTGCTTTCAGTATCTGGTGTGACCCCCTTGTGCAGCAATAACTGCAACTAAACATTTGCAGTAACTGTTGATCAGTCCTGCACACCGGCTTGGAGGAATTTTAGCCCGTTCCTCTGTACAGAACAGCTTCAACTCTGGGATGTTGGTGGGTTTCCTCATGTGAACTGCTCGCTTCAGGTCCTTCCACAACATTTCCATTGGATTAAGGTCAGGACTTTGACTTGGCCATTCCAAAACATTAACTTTATTCTTCTTTAACCATTCTTTGGTAGAACGACTTGTGTGCTTAGGGTCGTTGTCTTGCTGCATGACCCACCTTCTCTTGAGATTCAGTTCATGGACAGATGTCCTGACATTTTCCTTTAGAATTCGCTGGTATAATTCAGAATTCATTGTTCCATCAATGATGGCAAGCCGTCCTGGCCCAGATGCAGCAAAACAGGCCCAAACCATGATACTACCACCACCATGTTTCACAGATGGGATAAGGTTCTTATGCTGGAATGCAGTGTTTTCCTTTCTCCAAACATAACGCTTCTCATTTAAACCAAAAAGTTCTATTTTGTTCTCATCCGTCCATAAAATTTTTCCAATAGCCTTCTGGCTTGTCCACGTGATCTTTAGCAAACTGCAGATGAGCAGCAATGTTCTTTTTGGAGAGCAGTGGCTTTCTCCTTGCAACCCTGCCATGCACACCATTGTTGTTCAGTGTTCTCCTGATGGTGGACTCACGAATATTAACATTAGCCAATGTGAGAGAGGCCTTCAGTTGCTTAGAAGTTACCCTGGGGTCCTTTGTGACCTCGCCGACTATTACACACCTTGCTCTTGGAGTGATCTTTGTTGGTCGCCCACTCCTGGGGAGGGTAACAATGGTCTTGAATCTCCTCCATTTGTACACAATCTGTCTGACTGTGGATTGCTGAAGTCCAAACTCTTTAGAGATGGTTTTGTAACCTTTTCCAACCTGATGAGCATCAACAACGCTTTTTCTGAGGTCCTCAGAAATCTCCTTTGTTCATGCCATGATATACTTCCACAAACATGTGTTGTGAAGATCAGACTTTGATCGATCCCTGTTCTTTAAATAAAACAGGGTGCCCACTCACACCTGATTGTCATCCCATTGACTGAAAACACCTGACTCTAATTTCACCTTCAAATTAACTGCTAATCCTAGAGGTTCACATACTTTTGCCACTCACAGATATGTAATATTGGATCATTTTCCTCAATAAATAAATAACCAAGTATAATATTTTTGTCTCATTTGTTTAACTGGGTTCTCTTTATCTACTTTTAGGACTTGTGTGAAAATCTGATGATGTTTTAGGTCATATTTATGCAGAAATATAGAAAATTCTAAAGGGTTCACAAACTTTCAAGCACCACTGTACCTTCAAGGCAAACTATCTCCGAACCACCTTCAGCCAAGCCATGGCTGCTATAGATGCCGACCCAGAAGTGTCACTTCGTGACTTTTGGAAACAATATAATATTCTTCAGTGTATCAAGAATATTGCTACCGCCTGGGATGCTGTGACTGAGAAGTGTATGAATGGCATATGGAAAAATTGTGTGAAGCGTCATGTGAATAATTTTGCTGGATTTGATAGTGAAAAAGAACTTGATGTGATTCGGGATAAAATAGTGAATCTGGCAAAAAACCTTTCCTTGGACTGTGAAATGGAAGATGTCAAGGAGTTGCTAAAACAAGAATCTGGAGAACTTACAAATGAAGAGCTGATCAAATTGGAAGAAGAAAGAGTGGCAGAAGAAGAAGAGAAGCGGAGAAAGAAGGAGAAGAAGAGGAGGAGCCACGAAGGATGTTCACCACTAAGGGATTATCAGAAGGTTTCTCTCAACTGAATAAACTCCTTGCACATTTTGAAGCAATGGATCCAAACATAGAACGATTTGCAAGGATTGAACGGATAGTACATGACGCGCTTCGTCCATATTGTGAAATTTACGAGGAAAAAAAGAAACAAACAATTCAGACGAGGCTTACCATGTTTATGAAACGAGCAAATCCTCCCGCCAGCCTGAGCGCTGCAACAGCTGATGATGATGTAGATGACCCACAGCCAAGCACCAGTGATGCCAGCGGTCACTAAGTTTTGTATTTTGCTATGTTTTACATTTGTATTTTGGTATGTTTCAAACTAAAATGTTTTCTATTTTTCACACCTGTAGTTCGTATTTTTTGTTTTGCACATCTCATCTCATCTCATTATCTCTAGCCGCTTTATCCTTCTACAGGGTCGCAGGCAAGCTGGAGCCTATCCCAGCTGACTACGGGCGAAAGGCGGGGTACACCCTGGACAAGTCGCCAGGTCATCACAGGGCTGACACATAGACACAGACAACCATTCACACTCACATTCACACCTACAGTCAATTTAGAGTCACCAGTTAACCTAACCTGCATGTCTTTGGACTGTGGGGGAAACCGGAGCACCCGGAGGAAACCCACGCAGACACGGGGAGAACATGCAAACTCCGCACAGAAAGGCCCTCGCCGGCCACGGGGCTCGAACCCGGACCTTCTTGCTGTGAGGCAACAGTGCTAACCGCTACACCACCATGCCGCCCCACATCACAATATACTTATGTTCATTTAACATAGGCCGACTTACAACCAGATCGGTTTACGACCAGTCAGTCGTAACCAAACGCAGTCGTAAGTCGACGCATACCTGTAGTTGAATTCTTTTAACATTATGCAGTATACGATACTTTATCTCATCTCATCTCATTATCTCTAGCCGCTTTATCCTTCTACAGGGTCGCAGGCAAGCTGGAGCCTATCCCAGCTGACTACGGGCGAAAGGCGGGGTACACCCTGGACAAGTCGCCAGGTCATCACAGGGCTTACGATACTTTATACGATAAGCTATTTTTTCCTCTCTGTTATTTGAAATACAAAACACACATACAAATATAAAAGGTTGGATTATGGACCAGGCCAGTGTGCTTGGGCTTCAGAGTGCCAGGGGGCCTCCAAGGTTTGGACCGTGTGCTGTGTGTAGCCCAAGACTCCTGAAGAAATTTGAACTCCAGGGCCTTCAGTATGCACAGTGCAAGCTGAGCACTAGGCCCCTGGGTGCTTATAGTGTGAGTTAACTACTAGGGCCCCCCAGGCCCCTCAGTGCTTACAATGGGAGGGCCCCCAAGCCCCTTGATGTTTAAAATGTGAGCTGACCATTACTGTCCTCAAACGCTTTGGTGCATACAATGTGAGGGCTCACAGACCCCTTGATGTTTAAACAATAAGCTGATCACAAGGGCCCCTGGGTCCCTCAGCGCTGACAGTGTGAGGGCCGCCAGACCCTTTGGCATTTAAAGCGTGAGGTGACCACTCGGGCCCCCAAGCCCTGCAGTGCTTGCGATGTAAGGCTCCCCTGGTGCTTAAACTGTAAGCCAGCCAGTTAACTAGCTGTCAGACTAAAACTCTAGTTTAATTTGTGAGATGTTGTTTATTTGTTGGGCATGAGATAAAGGGGTAGCTAGCTACAGTAGGTTGAATAAATGTTAACCCAACATGCCATAGTCATAATGCTTAAATCAAAGCTACTAGCTAGCTAATTATTAGTTCTATGAGTTCAAAATTACTATTACTTCAAAACATGGAATGATGTGGCCCTGGGAATAAAAACCTCTTTGAGTGCTTACTAGCTAGCCCAAATGAACAAATGTGCTAAATGTACATTGTGGTGTTGTTACACACTAGAGCCCTGTTTAGTGGTTATTATTTACAGGTGCTGACTGCAAAGTTGAATTCTGGGCAAAATGTTCAATTTCTATTGCTGTTGGAGTTTCCAGATGTTTTGCTGCTGCACACACCATGTATCCTATGTGTGAATGTTTTGCCAAGATAAAAAGCATCCTGCATTTTATAATTCCAGAGATTGCCGAAGCAAATAAGCAACAATATCACGTGACCACCATGGGGCAAGACTTTAACCAAAATAAGTCGGTGTGGGCAAACATGGCGGACTCTGCTCTCCCACCAGCTGAAAGCCAGTGGAAAAGAAAAGGAAAGTCTGCCTAGTGAGTGCAACTGCAATATAGAGCAAGGTTAGATGACATAATTTTTCTGGACAGATAACTAAATCATTCTAGCTAGCATTTAGCTGTCTTAGCCTTCGAATGCATGGGCTCGACTCTGGGGCGTGGCCACGGGGGGGCTGGGGTGGGCACTGCCCCCCCAGGGACAAGTCCTGCCCCCCTGAGAAATGCCCTGTCCATCCAAAGAAAACTGGCCAGAAAAAAGGCCACGATTTATGATCTCTGTTTGTGTCTTGTATTGGTAGAATAAATGCTGGTGTTGATTTAAAAACAGCATATATCTGCAAAGTTTATAGCTTTAATTATTTTTTGTTATCGTGTTTCCCCCCTCCGTAACCTTTAGGGGCAGAACAATCGTCAAAACTGCTTTCCAGTTGGTTCGTTTGAATAGGGGGCGTGTCAGTCCTCCTCCATTCAACTAGCAAGCACAACGCTGTGCGGGAGTTTACTTTGCGCCCATACAGTTCCTATTTCTTTCTTCTCTGTCATCTTTTCACAAAGTAGTGGTAGTAGTTTTTGTTGAGTTGAGCTTGTTCGTTTCATTTACTTGTTGATTTGTGTAGATAAGTCAGCTAGTTACAGCAGTCTGCCTGTGCTAGCCTGCTATTATTAAAACTAGTAGACTGTGCTCGCTAGTTGAATTGCCAGCCTAGGCAGGCAGCCAGCCACTAAGCATAACCCACACAGACGTTATTAAAACATTTTATTAACTAGTACGTAACACCAAAAGACATGTGTGGGTGCAATCAGTTAATTATTGAAATTAAGTGATCAATCTCATTAAATCAGTCTCATTAAATTTGAAGGTTAATAATTAAAATGAATCAATCCCATTGAATCGTTTACTTTGACTCCTTTGAATTGAATCATACCATAGAATCAGTCATTTGAAGTGAATCATTTAGTGAATCGTTCAATGAATCATTTAGTGAATCGTTCAATGAATCATTTAGTGAATCATACCATTAATCCTGGTGCTTAATAATAAATTACCAAACAGCTAAATTATGGTATATTTCCAAATTATTATGATCACTTACCATATTACATAACTCATATGCACCTTTTTGAATTCTTTGAGGAGATTGGGGACTTCGGATATTGTTCACCAACAAGATGAATACACACAGCTTTGATAATAAATGGATTTATTATAACAAAGACAAAAATGGATAATCAATATGTACAAATATGAGGTGTGTATACATGTGTGTGTTTATGTGTGGTGTGTGTATGGCCTAGCTTGTTGCTAGCTAAAACAAAGGAATGTTATCTAAATAGAACAAAGGATTAGCTCTGTGGCTAATGTGTGCTTGTGTGTGTGGGTGGGGGGGGGGAAGGACTTGACCATGTGTTTAGCCTCGTGTAGCTAACTACACGTGGTGGAGGCCTAGATTAGCCTTGTGTTGCTAGTGTGTTTGTGAAAGGCCCTATGGCCTAGCTAAAGTGTGTGTTTGTTAGGCCTGGTGAGGCCTACTGAGCACGTGTTGCTAAAGACAAAGGGAAGCTATCTAAAGTGTATCAGGCCTGGTCAGGCCTGTTGAGCACGTGTTTTCTCAGTAACAACACTCACACTCATTCCACACTCATAACATTACCAAACTCACTGAAACCTTGATAAGGTCAAAATGTATGATAAGAAAATTAAAGTGTTAGTCAGAGAGGAGCATGCACAACCTATTAAACAATTGAGAGAACATAGAACCAAAATAAATCAACACGCTGCGTGTCTAACAGTGTAACAGATAAACCTGGGTTTAAATTCACACTATTTCAAATAAAAGCAAATTCCTAAGACTATCTTAATTATGCCCAAATGCCAAAATCTTACTTAATCCTGCCTTTAGCAAGATATGAAGAACTATTCACCGGTGTAGTTTCGGGCCTCGCCGTGGGAGCACGTGAGCCGCTCGTGATGGAGGCGTAGAAAACTTTCGGGTCCAGCGGAGCACTTGGGTGGTTCCCGTGGAAAGCAGAGGATTCTTGGTCCGAACCTCAGCGTTCGTGAGGAAAAGTCTCTGATCAGAATAAGATGCACAGCACTTGTGAGTTAAGAAGGATTCAATAAAATCCTTAAAGGGTTAACTTTTAACTGCCTGGGCTGCAGTCGTGACGTCACTTCTTATATGAAGACACCGGTTGTAACTCAGGTTGAGTTTAAGGATCGCGCTATTCTGGACTTTCATCTTGCCAAGGGTAAGAAAGAAAATCGCGCTGAGTGATGGATCTTGCAAGAAAGAAGACGTCTTTTTGGTGGAGAGCATCTCTTTTGTGCGTCTAGCTTCCTTGAAAACCGGACGCGAGAGACAAAGAGCGGAACTTTCGCTTGGACTTATGTGCGCATGGCGGACTGACGTAGATGATCCCGCCCACGCGTGACGTAGGTCACGCGGAAGAGGACTGGTAGTTGTAGTCCTTAGACACAGAATGGCGGCATGATACCTACAGTCCCCCTTTTGGTCTCAGGGGTATGATGGAGTCGTAGCACTGAGAGCACCGTATCGTATCATCGCCGTGTCCATAGTCCTTGAGGTAGCCTTGCTCTGCACAGTCCATGGTGTCCTGCGAAGACTGTGTAAACTTGTGAGTTCCAGTAAGACAGTTGGAGACAGAGGCATTTTGGGCATATAATCACTATGGGCATTTTGGGCATATAATCATTATCTAACTAACTAGATCAAAACCACATAAAAAAAAAACATTAAACATTGAACATGAAACATGTAGTGTTTAATTTCTTATGCATAAAAAAAACAAGAAAAGAGAAGAAATGAAGGAAGGAAAGAAGTATTAGTGTTTGGGTTGGCAAACCTAATCTTCTAGAAATCTTCTGTGTTTGGTAATAGCAGTGGGTGGTCTGGCCAGAGAGCGTGCGCTACTGCGGCTAAAGCTGTCAGGGACACAGACCATCTTATCTAGCTTGGCATGTATTATGTATGGGTTACCTGGGCAGACCCAGTGGATGTCTTTAGTGGGGTGCATATCTCTAAGTCTTGTGGATTCACAAAAATGAGGATAGCACTGCCATGACCATATGCCAGGTGTATTTGCAATGAATACACACTAATAATAATAGCGGATTTTAGTATTTTATCTACCATGTTATACTGAAGGGTTATTACTTCATTGGGTTGGTGAAGTCTGACCGGGAATGTTAGTGTACGCTTATGGTTGAGTGATGCGTACAAGCTAGGTGGACATGATGGGCCTAGCTGTCGTCCACCCCCTTTTGGAGTGAGGACTGTTCAAAAGGTTCGATTCGATTATCATGGAAATCAATATGAAAGCGTTTGATTAGGCCTAGATGTCCTAATGTGATACGCGACAGGGAACGGTTTTCCCACGATCGAAAGGTCTCGACCAGAGTGGTAGGAACTTCTCTGAGATTCGGGCGTAGTAGGCTTTGTGTCCTTCTACTCTCGAATCGAGATTCTTTTGGGCACCTGTAAAGGTTGACTGTAGGTGGCGTCGTAGGTCGGCGACATGTTGATGTGCGGTGTATGCAATCGCGACGCTCATGGCCTCTGGTTGGTATAGGAGATGCGGGGGAAGAACTGACTCTCGCCCAGTCATCATCCCAAAGGGTGTGACTTCAGTAGCGCAATGAGGGGTGGACCAAATGGCCCTTAGCACCAAGGGAAGTTTCACGTCCCAAATTTTACCATGGTTTGTGATATACTTTCGCAGCATGCTCACAATGGTTTGAATGGCTCGTTCAGCCTGACCAGAGAATTGAGGGTGGTACGCGATATGGAATTTCGCCTCAACGCCTAACATGTTCCACAGCGCAGCCATTACACCAGCAGTGAAATGGGTGTCTGTGTCTGAGTCGATGGATAGAGGGAGGTTTTTCAAAGAATTGTGGCCACTAGGGGGAATCGCGATGTCGGGTGTTTCGACACCGGACTCGGTGTGCAAAGACATGAACTGTAGTTCATCAGAAATTTGATCTCACGTGGCGCTCGGTTGATCGGTGTTCGCACTAATCTCGTCGCAACGGTTTTGTGCATATTTTGTGGGATCCAACGACTGTGGGGTTTTGTTTTGTGTGAAGTTGACTAAGTTTATGTTGCAGGGCTTGGTTGGGATTGGGTCGCCTTGTGAGAGCCGTGTGTCTGAGAAATGGTGGTGAAGACTTTAGCGCACATGAGAGGTGTGTCTTGTGTGTTTGCCTTCGCCACCGGGGGGGCCCTACATCCTGACCCTCGCCTGCTGTTTCAGAGGGATCTCCTCCTCCTTTCACGAGATATACCCGTGGTTCCTGGCCTAGTCATGCCAGCGAATAGCTTTTTGTCATTTTTCTTGGGCTCTTTTGTTTTACCTGTTGAGGGGTCTGACTATTCTTGTAACAGTTCTTTAATTTCAGCCAACTGGGCTTTTAAAGAGTCCAGCTCTGAGTGGAACTCACCAGGTTGGTCTGAGTCACTGTGTTGGTCGTCTCTACCCTTGCGTTTGGAGCTACGGTCGGAACGCTTCTGCCGTTTCTGGTCAGAGTGGGGATGACGGTTTTGCTGCCAACCGTTTTGTTCCCTACGACCCTTTTCATGTGATGGGCGATTGCCATAGTCACTGTGGACTCGCCCTCGGTCCCTCCTGGCCTTACCTTGTCAATTTTTCCACTCACCCTTGTGATGGCTCGGCAAGGATCGGGCTGGACCGGAATTTTTCCAGGTGGGTCCCCCTTTTGGAGCTTCGCCTCCTTCTAAGGTTAGCGGGGGCCCATTTGCATCCTGGAGCCTAAGGACTCTGGGGTCATCATCGTTTCCATTTGCGGTTTTGACAATGGTCTCCCAGGTCATTTGGGCTAGTCGCCTAATTTCCCTCATCGAATAGCGACCTCGTCGACACGTCAGTGTGACATGGGTCCGCATGCTTGGGTGGAGGTTATGTAAGAAGAGAGATATGAAACGTCTATCTTCTTCCAACCCTGGTGCGCTACTACCTTGGAAATAGGCAGTACGTAGCCGTCTGTAATATTCACGAGGCGCCTCAGACCGTTTTTGTTTGATTTGTAATGCACACAATGTCGCGGAGGTTTCGTCCATGTATGGCGCATATTCTTCCCTCATGTAATTGCGAAGTTTCTAATAACTATCGCGAATGTTTGGGGGTAGTGTCTCTAAAAAGGCACGAACGCTACTACTGGAGGTCTTCCAGATTAGTCTAAGTTTTTCACGTGTTGTGGCGTTCGGCAGGTCCATCAGGCATCGGTCAATTCCTCGTAAATAATCATTTACGTTTGTTCTTTTATTATCGGGATCGAATCGCTCGATATCTTGGGCAAGTAGGTCAATTTGCCGTAGGAGGAGGGCTTGGTGCGCGTCCTTACGCGACTTCTTTTGCTCTCCTGAGTACTCACTGTCTGAGCTACTCTGGAATCGCTCCCGCTTCGCACGAGATGCGTGGTCTGATTCATCTGAAGATGGATCAGGGAAACTGTAGCGCACTGACCTAGGTGTGCTACGGGCCTGGGCTCGGGATGAGCGCAGGACGGCTCCATCCTGGCTAAATGACAGAGTCGAGTAGCGAGTTGATGGAGTTTGGCAGGGTGTCTGGTCCTTGACCAGACCATTTATGGTGTCCGGTTCGGACGCCTCTTCCCGCTCTGAGCTTTGGCGCATTGTTGGGGGTCTTTCATGCCCCTCGCGATGCTCTTGGGGGGTCTGCTCCTGGGCAGCCCTCTTAGCAACCCTTTCGGCTTTTTCTAGCCGTTCGGTGCAATCATCAAGGGAGGTCTTCAAGAGCTCACGCTCCCTATGTAAATCATTATTATCGGCTGTCAGCTCGGCGTTGCTGGTGGTCAGCCTTTCAACCTCTTCGTGAAGGCGTCTGATTTCTGAATCAGCATTTTGGAAGTATGATAAGAATAGCTTACCTAGTGCCGCTTGGACATTAAAAGTTGTTCTTTTTGGATCTCTCATATGTTTGTTTGAGTTATCTAAGTTGTTTTGGCATTCACTCTCACTCGTGTACTTAATGTTTGCCTTTTCGGAGGCAGAGCAGTGAATGAGGTCTGCGATGACCTCAAGGAGAGACACGTCTTGAGCGTTGTCTTCCATTTTTGAGACACGAGGGGATGCCATTTTACTTGGGCTGGATACTAGATAATTAAGTTAATTATTAATTTAATCATTATTAATTAAGATTAACTATGTAATTAATTAATAAGGTTTATTTGGAAATGCTCTCTTATCCTAAGTTAAATAGGTTATGAGTATTGGTAATATGGTTATCACACTACTGTTAACCGTTTTAACACACCTGGGGATATACCTTAGCAGTTGCTGAATCAACTGATAGTTTATTTGTTGTTGAACAATATTCCAGAAGTCAACAAACCAATCTCCTCACACGGGGCACCAATTTAACTGTGGGCGCAATCAGTTAATTATTGAAATTAAGTGATCAATCTCATTAAATCAGTCTCATTAAATTTGAAGGTTAATAATTAAAATGAATCAATCCCATTGAATCGTTTACTTTGACTCCTTTGAATTGGATCATACCATAGAATCAGTCATTTGAAGTGAATCATTCAGTGAATCATTTAGTGAATCGTTCAATGAATCATTTAGTGAATCATACCATTAATCCTGGTGCTTAATAATAAATTACCAAACAGCTAAATTATGGTATATTTCCAAATTATTACGATCACTTACCATATTACATAACTCATATGCACCTTTTTGAATTCTTTGAGGAGATTGGGGACTTCAGATATTGTTCACCAACAAGATGAATACACACAGCTTTGATAATAAATGGATTTATTATAACAAAGACAAAAATGGATAATCAGTATATACAAATATGAGGTGTGTATACATGTGTGTGTTTATGTGTGGTGTGTGTATGGCCTAGCTTGTTGCTAGCTAAAACAAAGGAATGTTATCTAAATAGAACAAAGGATTAGCTCTGTGGCTAATGTGTGCTTGTGTGTGTGTGGGTGGGGGGGGAAGGACTTGACCATGTGTTTAGCCTCGTGTAGCTAACTACATGTGGTGGAGGCCTAGATTAGCCTTGTGTTGTTAGTGTGTTTGTGAAAGGCCCTATGGCCTAGCTAAAGTGTGTGTTTGTTAGGCTTGGTGAGGCCTACTGAGCATGTGTTGCTAAAGACAAAGGGAAGCTATCTAAAGTGTATCAGGCCTGGTCAGGCCTGTTGAGCACGTGTTTTCTCAGTAACAACACTCACACTCATTCCACACTCATAACATTACCGAACTCACTGAAACCTTGATAAGGTCAAAATGTATGATAAGAAAATTAAAGTGTTAGTCAGAGAGGAGCATGCACAACCTATTAAACAATTGAGAGAACATAGAACCAAAATAAATCAACACGCTGCGTGTCTAACAGTGTAACAGATAAACCTGGGTTTAAATTCACACTATTTCAAATAAAAGCAAATTCCTAAGACTATCTTAATTATGCCCAAATGCCAAAATCTTACTTAATCCTGCCTTTAGCAAGATATGAAGAACTATTCGCCGGTGTAGTTTCGGGCCTCGCCGTGGGAGCACGTGAGCCGCTCGTGATGGAGGCGTAGAAAACTTTCGGGTCCAGCGGAGCACTTGGGTGGTTCCCGTGGAAAGCAGAGGATTCTTGGTCCGAACCTCAGCGTTCGTGAGGAAAAGTTTCTGATCAGAATAAGATGCACAGCGCTTGTGAGTTAAGAAGGATTCAATAAAATCCTTAAAGGGTTAACTTTTAACTGCCTGGGCTGCAGTCGTGACGTCACTTCTTATATGAAGACACCGGTTGTAACTCAGGTTGAGTTTAAGGATCGCGCTATTCTGGACTTTCACCTTGCCAAGGGTAAGAAAGAAAATCGCGCTGAGTGATGGATCTTGCAAGAAAGAAGACGTCTTTTTGGTGGAGAGCATCTCTTTTGTGCGTCTAGCTTCCTTGAAAACCGGATGCGAGAGACAAAGAGTGGAACTTCCGCTTGGACTTATGTGCGCATGGCGGACTGACGTAGATGATCCCGCCCACGCGTGACGTAGGTCACGCGGAAGAGGACTGGTAGTTGTAGTCCTTAGACACAGAATGGCGGCATGATACCTACACATGCATAGGTGGCTCATTAAAAAGCAGACCTCGTCCGCCCCGTCGCTGCGCAAGCTTCTGACTCCGCTGTTGAGCCTAGCACTGCTGCTGCCAACGCGGAGCAAAGCCCTTCACAGGATCTGAATAGGTCTGCGCCATCCTGCAGTTCTGTGGCCGCTTCAGGAACTCAAAACCCCTGCATTTCACAAAGTACGCAGTCCTCCCAAACCTCTGATGTGCACGTCCCTTCCGACTTAAATATGGATAGCCCGTCCCAGCCTATTTTAACTAATTACCCCAAGCGCCCATTTGGACAAACCCTTCGGTGCTTTAGTGCAAGCCGGTATCATTCTCGACCGTGGCTTGAGTATTCCGTTATCCGTGATGCCAGCTTTTGCTTTGCCTGCCGCAAATTTAACATTTCACATTCGGACCGCAAGGATATATTTACCAAACGTGGCTTCACAAATTGGAAAAAAGCCCTTGAAAAAGACGCCGGCTTCCAAAAACATGCGTCGAGTCTCCCGCACGTCAGATCAATGTCTGCGTGGCAGGAACACCAGCATCGGGCAGAGACGGGTGAAAGCATAGCTCACCTGCTGGGTCAAACGCAGATAGAAAAAAACAGGTACTATGTGAAGAGCATTGGGGAGGCCGTTCAGTTCCTGGCTGTCAATGAACTGGCTCTGCGTGGTCACAATCACGAGGGTGGGGAGGAGGGACTTTTTCTGAAGTTTTTTGAATATACAGTCAAAAAAGATGAGAAATTGGCAGAAATTGTAAAACATATCCCAGACAATGCAAAATACACGTCAAACGTAATACAAAATGAAATAATTGAAACCCTCACCAAAATGGTGCTAAACAATATCCAAGCCGGATACGAGAAAGCAGACTCTCCTGGACTTTGCATTAAAGTGATGGTACCAGAAATCGCTGTAACATAGAGAATTTGTCTGTAGTAATTAGATTTGTCCAAAACTCTGTCCCCAAGGAACACCTAATTGGATTAATTGAACTACATCAGCTTGATGCTGAGTACATTTCCGACCACATTCTTTCACATTTGACTGACCTGGGTTACAGACCAGACAATTTAGTGTGTCAGTGCTATGATGGTGCGTCTGTCATGTCTGGGGGAAGGGGTGGTGTCCAAGCTTTGTTGCAAAACAAAGTGGGGAAGTACATTCTATACGTGCACTGCTACAACCACCAGCTCCATTTGGCAGTGGTTCACGCAATGGAAGCAGAACCCCTGGCAAAGAAGTTCTTTGACTGGTCAAATTCTTTAAACACATTTTGTCACAGACATTATGTTGCACACACATACAACACACCTACACTGAAACGACTACTGGAAATACGGTGGACCAGTCATTATGAGGTCACGAAGTCCATTGTCACCAATGAGGACACAATCAGAGGGCTTCTCTCAGATGTAGCAGAGGATAACACTGCTCCTTTTGACATCAGCACAGAGGCATTGGGTCTTTCGACCCAATTAAAACGACAGTGTTTCTTTAACACAGGAAAGTTCCTCCTTCAGGTCCTTGGTGCACTGAAACCAGCTAATGCCATTCTGCAGGCCCAAGCAGTGGATATGTGCACTGCTGGGGAGGTGGTGACAGCTTCACTGGCTACTCTGAAGGAGATGAGGAGTGACTCATTCTGGCAGGAGCATTTCTCTCAGGGTGGAAGTAGGCCTACCAATTCGCCCCCACCTAAAAGAAAACGCAAAGTTAATTCACAGCTTGGTGATAGCGTTGTCTTGTCAACACTTGGGCATTCTGATGACCAAATAGCTCCTAATCAAACTTTTAAAAGGGCCATGTTAAACATTCTTGACAGAGCTATTGTAGAGATGGAGACAAGATTCTCTCAGAGAAATGTTGAACTGATGAGGTCCACATCATTTCTCCTGCCAAAATCAAAGTCCTTTCTTGAGCCCTCTTTCCTGAAACCACTTCAGGTGCTTGCAGGCACAGAGCTTAACAGCATAAGCTTGCAAAATGAAATTTCTGTGGCAAAAGCAATGTTGCTCAATAAATTGTCAACTGATGCTAACCTCTCTGAAGCATGCAAATGCATTCAGCAGTACAAAGAGGCCTTCCCCATATTGCATTCAATATATGTCACAGCACTTGTCTTTGGCGTGTCTTCAGCTGCATGCGAAAGCTCTTTCTCCACCTTGAACCGCATCCTCACTCCACTACGCAGAACAATGCTGCATTCAAGGAAGAAAAATTTAGTCATTCTGGCACATGAGAAGGAAATCACAGAAAATCTAGACATGAATGAATTTGTTTCAGAATTTGCTAAGTGTAACCGCAGACTTGTACTGTAGATAATGGTCCAGGTCAAAGGTCAGTTATTCATGAAGACCAGTAGATGGTGCATCCCAACATTTTCAATGTCAACATTTAAATTTCCATTCAGCATAGCCAGGCTTTTCAAAAAAAGTTAGTTTAGTTTTTTTTTCTTTACAAAAAAACAAACAAAAAAACAAAACAAAAAAAAAACTTCATAAAAAAATTCCACACTGTTAACAAAATTGACGGTCATGATTTATGCTAGTGTGACCATATTTTGATTACCGAATTGAATTATTACTATTATTATTATTATTATTGGACTATTAGGCCTAGTAATTGTAGTAGTGGTTTTCCACCGATTTTTCAGGTATTGTTTTCTGCCCCCCCAGATGAGCTAACTGCCCACCCACACATGCCATTCTGGTCACACCTCTGGCTCGACTCCATGATAGTAAGTATGGAGTTATACACCTAATGATAGATTCTTTATTGTCATTGCACATTACTATACAACGAAACACTGTTTGAAGGCTCAGATCACAGCAGCATATCAATAAAATAAAAATAAAATAAATAAATGAATAAATAAATAATATACATAACCTTTTAAAAAGCAGTATATTGGCATATAAGCAGCAGTATAAATTGTAGTATGTAATTATTCAATATAGCTAAACACAGTAAGGTGCAGAGTGTGAGTCCAAGTCTGGATCAGGCCTCCAGCAGAGCTTTTACAGCCCTGGGGAAGAAGCTATTTTGGTGTCTTGCTGTTTGTGACTTTATGACCCTAAACTTGCCAGACATTGTCCAGGGTGAGTGCAGTCAGTCCTAATCTTTGTGGCTCTGTTTCTCAGCCTGGCAGAGTAGATCTGTTCCAGGGATTGGAGAGGGGTACCAATGATTTTAGATACAGTCCTGATGAGCCGCTGCAGATCTTTCCTCTCCTTTGAGGTGCAGCTGGAGAACCACACTATGCATCCATAGCTCAGAACACTTTGTATGGTGCACTGGTAGAAGTTGGTGAGGATCTTCTGTGAGAGCCCAGTTTTCCTCAGGGATCGCAGGAAGAAGAGTCTCTGCTGGGCCTTCTTCACCACCTCTGTGGTGTTCACTCCCCATGTCAGGTCCTCTGAGAGGTGAACACCGAGGTACTTGAAGCTCCCCACCTGTTTCACCTCCTCTCCAGAGATCACCAGGCTGGCATTTGTTTTAACCAGTCATTTTCTGAAGTCAGTGACAAGCTCCTTTGTTTTGTTGGTGTTGAGGAGCAAGTCATTGTTCTGACACCAAGATGTGAGGGCCTGAACTTCCTTTCTGTAGGCTGCCTCATAGCTGTTGGTTATCAACCCCACCACAGCTGTGTCATCTGCAAACTTGTATATTTGGTTTGAGTTATGAATGGGAGAGCAGTCCTGTGTGAAGAGTGAGTAAAGGAGTGGGCTAAGAACACAGCCTTAGGGGGTGCCAGGGTTTAAGATGGTGTTGGATGAGATGAGGTCTCCAAGTCTTACATGCTGTGGTCTGTTTGAGAGGAAGTCCTTAATCCAGCTACAGAGGTGGTGGTCCAGGCCCAGAGACAGCAGCTTATTGACCAGCTTGCTTGGATTGACAGTGTTAAAGGCCAAGCTGAAGTCAATGAACAGTATCCTCACATAGGTGTCAGGGTTCTCCAGGTGAGTCAGTACAGTGTGGAGCATGAGGGAGATGGTGTCCTCAGTGCACCTGTTGGTTTTGTAGGTGAACTGGTACTGGTCCAGGTCAGCAGGGACGGAGGCTTTGATGTAGTTCATCACCAGTCTTTTGAAGCATTTCATGATTATCGGTGTTAGTGCAACAGGCCAATAATCATTCAAGCATGTGAATGCTGAACGCTTTGGGACGGGGATGGTTGCAGCTTTAAAGCAGGAGGGGACTATGGCCTCCTTCAGTGACTTGAATATGTTAGTGAAAACAGCCACCAGTTGGTGTGCACATGCTTTAAGAGAATGTCCTGGGACCCCGTCCAGACCAGTCGCCTTCCTGCCATTGATGTTGAGCAGGGCCCACTTAACCTGGTACTGATGCAATACCATTGGATGTCTTTCTTTCTGAGGGGGGGGGCTGGAGGTGTGTGAAGGACATTGACTGTGGGTGAGGGATGCTGGGGATGGCTCATTCATGTTGGTGGTGTTGCTGTCAAAACGGGAGAAGAAGGTGTTTAGCTGACCAGGGAGAGAGGGGTCAACTGTAGAGGGTGGGCAGGGGTTCTGTTTGTAGTTAGTAATTGTTCTGATCCCCTGCCACATACTGCGGGTGTTGTCTTTGAAATGCTGTTCGATTTGCATTTTATATTTATTTTTGGCAGCAGTGATCCCCCTTCTCAGATCTGCTCTGTATCTCCTGTAGGTCTCTCGATCACCTGATCACAGCGCCTCATTCCTGGCTTTCAGTAGACTGTAAACAGTGCTGTTGAACCAGGGCTTTTGGTTTTGGTGGAAGTCTCAACACAGAACCTGATATAGTTCATTACTATGGAAGCATATTGTTCTGAAAAGAAAGAAAAGGAAGAAAGCACAACTTTATTCATCACACTTGTGAAATTCCTCTCTGCATTTAACCCATCTGACTCAGTGAACACACATGCACACACACATGAGCAATGAGCACACACACATACCCAGAGCAGTGGGCAGCCATGCTAACAGCACCCTGGGAGCAGTTGGGAGTTAGGTGCCTCACTCAAGGGCACCTCAGCCCAAGGCCGTCCCATATTAACCTAACTGCATGTCTTTGAACTGTGGGTTCATGTTGAGTTTCATGTTGAGTCACCCCCATGTTGAGTTTCATGTCGATCCTGAGACACTGGTGATGCTGGTCTCTCTAGCTCTTCAGACCTGCCTGATCCATCCTGATGCCCTATGTCTGGCTGGAATCTCATCACATTGCTCCTGTGGAGGATGGCCCCATATGGACAGTCAAAAGATACACTTGGAAGTTGGCTCTGGACACTTAGTTTTGCTATGATGGCTGAAGACTACAATTGCCATGATAACTTTAGGATGTAGTTGTCATGAACAGTTTTGCACTCAATTCTCCATCAATGAACAGTTGATAACTTCAACAAAATAGACTTCATGCTAAAACTATAATGAATTTTCTGGTTACACAGTTGTACTTTGTGACTACATAGGACACAGTTAGAGAAGCAAGTTATTTATTATCACGTTATCTATTATCACCCAGATGAGGATGTATTGCCTTTTGAGTCTGATTCCTCTCAAGGTTTCTTCTTCGTGTCATCTGAGGGAGTTTTTTCCTTGCCACCATTGCCACAGGCTTGCTCATCAGGGATAAATTGAGCATAGTGTAGTTCTGGCAGGCCACGAAGTCAAGCTCAGCCCTCAATCCCAGCTACATTAGCTGACTGCAGCTGATCTCAAGCCAGCTCACATCAGCTGTCAGCTCAGCTGATTCCCTTCTGTGTATTCTATTGGCAAATCTCTCATAGAGCACCTTATTTAAGCTGCTTTAACCTGCCTACCTTTGCTGCTTCCTCTGAAAGCCATTTTGCAAGCGAGCACCATTTCCATTTGCCAGAACTCTCATTTGGCATGTAGCAGTCTTCTGCTCCCAGGATTAATGAATGGCCTGCACCCAGGCTCCTGGAAATGGTGTTAATAAATAGCATCATGGCTCCAGTCAGAGCTTCCCTCAAGGAACTGTTTGCGTTGTCATGGGGCGGCATCCGCATTGAGCATCAACTCCTCCCCTTTTATGCTGTCTGACTTTAATCAATGTCATTTCTGTATCATTGATGCCTGCTCACAACCCAGTCCTTCTTCCATTGCTCCATGGTTGAGTTCTGATGCTCACATGCCTATTGTAGGCACTTTCCTTGGCGGACAGGAGTCAGCATGAGCGCCCTGACCAGTCTGCAGTTCCTCAACCCATACAAAGCAAGCTGCTATGTGCTATGTGTTCTAACACCTTCTATCATAGCCAGCATTAACTTTTTCAGCAGTTGTGCAGGTGTGTTCCATGGACCTTCCGTGGATCACTTTCTGACACATGATAATCACTGCATACCGGGAAAACCCCCATGGCCTACAGTTTTGGAGATGCATTGACCCAGTCATCTAACCATTGCATTTGGTCCTTGTCAAAGAGGCTAAGATCCCTAATCCATGCATTTTCATCGCTGCCACCCTGTCTGCTTTAGCCGTTCCATGCAGGCACATGGAAGGGCAGGGAGCTGCTCTCCCTGCCTCAAGGCTTTCCACATAGGCATGTGGGAAGGGCAGGGAGTATGGAATCAATTTTGTGCCAAAATGTTCATACAATACTTTTGAAATATCAAACAAAAACGACAAATCAAAATACAAAAAAACAAAAAAAAAGTAAATTTTTTTAGACTGGCAAACAAATTATTCATGTAATCGTGCAAAATATCAGTCTATTACTCTTCAGAAACCTTTTATTTTTGTTCCGCGTCTTTCTCGGTTTTGTTTGACGTAATTTATTTTTGTTGCGATTCCAGCTTTCTTGTTTGCGCTCCCTGACTTTTTGCTTGCAGTTTTGGCACAAACTTCATGTGTGGGTGGGCTGTCCAGGAATGCATTCCCATTGTGTAACTTGTGTTTGACCGACAGCTACGCTCAGCCATTCCCTACTCGGATTTTGGCGGACTGTTTGATGAGTGACCAATCCATTGACGGTAAACAAGGATCGAGTGGACTTCAGTGGCGACTATGATATTGAATTTACACTTTGTTGAATTAATTCAATATCATAGTCGCCACTGAAGTCCACTCGATCCTTGTTTACCGTCAATGGATTGGTCACTCATCAAACAGTCCGCCAAAATCCGAGTAGGAAATGGCCGCAACAGCCTCCGGGGGAATGGCTGAGCATAGCTGTCAGTCAAACACAAGTTACCCAATGGGAATGCATTCCTGGACAGCCTGCCCACACGTGAAGTTTGTGCCAAAACTGCAAGCAAAAAGTCAGGGAGCGCAAACGAGAAAGCTGGAATCGCAACCAAAATAAATTACGTCAAACAAAACCGAGAAAGACGCGGAACAAAAATAAAAGGTTTCTGAAGAGTAATAGACTGATATTTTGCACGATTACATGAATAATTTGTTTGCCAGTCTAAAAAAATTTACTTTTTTTTTGTTTTTTTGTATTTTGATTTGTCGTTTTTGTTTGATATTTCAAAAGTATTGTATGAACATTTTGGCACAAAATTGATTCCATAAGGGAGGTCCCAGAACAGAGCCACCCACCAAATACAACTTGTTGCAAATATTACAATGTAAATAATGTTCCTTGACGAAAGTGGTTCTGACAGAAATAAACTTATTAGGGATAAAATTAGCTCAGATGTTTAAAGTCTTTATTTTTCTGTTAAGCTGCTTTGTGACAATGTCTGCTGTTAAAAGTGCAATACAATTAAACTGACTTGACAGAAGGCAAGACACAATAAAACTCCATTCTTTCATATTTAACTGAGGGTAAGAAGTGTCCTAAAATGCCTGAGACATTGCAGGCACTTAATTTGCAGTCAGTGTTCCCCAATGTTTTTGTGGCACTTTGGATTTTTCTCACATTGCCAGCGTGAGTGGACATTTTCGCCTTTAGGCAAAATAAAAAATGAGCTTCGGAGTAACATGTGCGAATCACATCTCAGCTCATTGTCACTTCTGTCAGACCTTGCCAGACAGCTAGTATTGACGACCTAGTGGATGGTTTTTCAAGGAGGAAGGCGATATAGGAAAGCCTGTGTGTGTGTGTGTGTATATATATATATATATATATATATATATATATATATAGGTAGTCGTTGACTTACGACCTATGCGACTTACGACCGATCGACTTTACGACTGTCTGGTTATGACTGGCAAGTGTTTCCCAGCTGAGCTAGCTGAGCGTACGACAGTTTCCGCCCCAGCTCCCGGTAGCACCTCTCACCGCGTACAACAGTTTCCGCCCCAGCTCCAGGCACATGTGCAGTTTCTCTCGCGCGCCCTCGCGCACTCCATCATACAGTTTCCGCCCCAGGTCCTGGTTTATGAAACGAGCAAATGCTCCCACCATCCCGAGCACTGCAATAGCTGTTGATAACTGTAGCGCTTACGGAGTGTGGGTGGAGCACAGAGGACGGCAGGACAATGCTTGAGATACAGAGAGGGCTTTTATTAAACAACTTTTCAGTTCCAATCGCCCGTTTCTCGTATGCGACGTAACACACAAACACACACACACTCTGTAATCTCGTCCCGGGTTGCGCTCCCTCTGCTCTTCCTCTGCCTCCTTAAATAGGGAGCGGTTACTGGGAAAACACACAAAACACAGGTTAATCACCGTCAGGTGTAGCGATTCTGCCACTCACCTTCCTTGGCTCCGCCCTCCTGTCACAGACTGGTGCTTGACCACGCCCCCGCTGCCACATACCCCCACCGCCCGACTCAGGCCGGGCGCCCGTCCAGCCCGCAGCCGACTCCCCCCCCTTGACGGGAGAGGAAGTCCGCCACGACCATCTGCGCCCCCGGCCTGTGGACCACCTTGAAGTTGAAGGGTTGGAGTGCCAGATACCAACGGGTGATCCGCGCGTTGGCATCCTTCATGCAGTGGAGCCACTGGAGGGGCGCGTGGTCCGAACAGAGGGTGAAAGGGCGCCCCAGCAGGTAGTAACGGAGGGCGAGGACCGCCCACTTGATCACCAGGCATTCCTTCTCAATCGTGCTGTAGCGCCCCTCACGCACCGACAGCTTCCAACTGATGTACAGGATGGGGCGATCCTCCCCCTCCACCTGCTGGGACAAAACGGCCCCCAGCCCTCTGTCCGACGCATCCGTCTGTAACATAAAAGGGAGAGAGAAGTCAGGGGAGTGTAAAAGTGGCCCCCCACACAGTGCAGCCTTTACCTCAGAGAAAGCCCGCTGGCACTGCTCCGTCCACTGGACCGGATCTGGCGCCCCCTTTTTAGTGAGGTCAGTCAGCGGGCTGGTGACGTCTGAATAATTAGGTATAAACCTACGATAGTAGCCAACCAGCCCCAGGAACTGCCTCACCCCCTTTTTGGTCTTGGGCCTCGGGCAGGCCGCAATCGCTGCTGTCTTATTAATTTGGGGACGCACCTGCCCGTTGCCCAAGTGGAAGCCCAGATACCGTACTTCCACCCGCCCAATCGCACACTTCTTCGGGTTGGCAGTGAGACCCGCCCGCCTCAGCGACCTAAGGATGGCCCTCAGGTGTTGCAGGTGCCGCTGCCAGTCATTACTATAAATGATAATATCGTCGAGATAAGCGGCCGCATAGGTGGCGTGGGGCCGGAGGACCCTGTCCATCAGCCGCTGAAACGTAGCGGGCGCCCCAAACAGCCCAAACGGAAGTGTGATGAACTGGTGTAAGCCGAACGGTGTGGAAAAGGCCGTTGTCTCCCGGGATAATGGAGTCAAGGGGATCTACCAATATCCCTTCGTCAAATCCAGTGTTGAGTAAAAGCGAGCCGTGCCTAGTCGATCGAGCAGCTCATCAATATGAGGCATTGGGTACACGTCGAATTTAGACACCGCGTTGACTTTTCTATAGTCCACACAGAACCGGACCGACCCGTCGGCCTTGGGAACCAAGACCACCGGGCTGCTCCAGTCACTGTGGGACTCCTCGACGATGCCCATTTCGAGCATGGCCTGAAGTTCTTCCCGAACCACCTTTTTTTTTGTGTTCGGGTAGCCTATAAGGGCGGCTACGCACTACCACCCCCGGGGGCGTCTCTATGTGGTGTTCTATGAGGTTAGTGCGACCGGGCAGGGGCGAGAACACATCCAAAAACTCGGCCTGCAACTGGGCGACCTCCGTGAGTTGGGTCGGGGAGAGGTGGTCTCCACAGGGGACCGGAGAGGTACGTGATGCCAATGTCCCTTTTTGAACCTCCGGCCCCAGCTCCACCTTCTCTGGAACTACCAACACCAACGCCACGGGGACCTCCTCATTCCAGAGTTTAAGTAGATTGAGGTGGTAGATCTGTAGTGCCCCCTCCCTGTCTGTTCGCCTTACCTCATAGTCGACGTCCCCGACTCGCCGTGTGACCTCAAAGGGTCCTTGCCACTTGGCGATTAATTTGGAGCTCGACGTGGGCAACAGGACAAGTACCTTATCTCCCGGAGTGAACTCTCTAAGGCGCGTGCCCTTGTTGTATAGGCGGGCTTGCCGTTCCTGGGCCTGCCGCAAATTCTCCTGAGTTAGGTGGGTGAGCGTGTGGAGTTTTGCGCGCAGGTCCATAACGTACTGAATTTCGTTTTTGCTCTGTGAAGGTCCCTCCTCCCAATTTTCCCGCAGTACATCTAAGATGCCGCGTGGCTTACGCCCATATAATAATTCAAACAGGGAGAACCCCGTGGAGGCTTGGGGGACCTCTCGCACTGCAAATAACAAGGGTTCGAGCCACTTATCCCAGTTACATGCGTCCTCACGAATTTTTTGATTATATTTTTGAGGGTGCGATTGAACCGTTCAAATAAACAGTCCGTTTGTGGGTGATAAACGCTGGTGCGGATCGGCTTAATACCCAGTAGCCCATACAGTTCGCTCAGTGTTCGTGACATAAACGAGGTGCCTTGGTCAGTCAGAATCTCTTTCGGGATTCCAACCCGGGAGATGACGTGGAAGAGGGCCTCTGCAATACTGCGTGCTGAGATATTGCGAAGAGGCACCGCTTCCGGGTATCGCGTTGCATAGTCCACCAGAACCAATATAAAGCGGTACCCTCGTGTTGACCGATCTAATGGCCCGACGAGATCCATCCCAATTCTTTCGAACGGGGTCTCGATTAATGGTAGGGGGTGCAAGGGCGCTTTTGGAATGGCCGCTGGATTTACTAACTAGCATTCGCGGCACGCCGTACACCACTTACGGACGTCGCCGCGAATCCCCGGCCAATAGAATCGGGCCATTATCCGGGCTAGTGTCTTATCCTGCCCTAGGTGTCCAGCCATGGGATTAAAGTGAGCCGCCTGGAATACCAATTCCCAGCGGCTCTTTGGAATTAATAACTGTGTGACTCGCTCTTTTGTCTGAGTGTCCTGCGTCACTCGGTATAATCTATCCTTCAAAATGGAAAAATAGGGGAAGGACGGGGTGGCGTTCGGCTGGAGCGTTTGACCATCGATTACTCTCACTTGGTCAAACGCGTGTCGCAGAGTTTCATCTCGCGATTGTTCTAGTGGGAAATCCGCGAGGGATTCCCCAACAGAAAGAGGAGGAGCCGGTGGCTCCTCGCTCTGTCGCGGAGATGACGTAGACAGCTCTGCGACCGCAGCTCCAGCCAAAGCGACACCGGGACCTCCCCCTGTCAAACGGCAGGACCCACTCTTTACTAGGCATGTCATTAAACCCTGAAATCCCAGCCAATCAGTCCCCAAAATTAAAGAGTGGGTAAGGCGAGGATTAACCGCCGCCTTCACTATAGATTTTTCCCCTCTGAAATATATGTGGACCAACACCTATACCTTCACCCCCTGTGCTCCCCCCAATGCCTCGTCTTGCACCAGGCTTTGGCGGATTGAGGTCTGATTGCAACCCAAATCCACCAACGCCTGATATGTAGCCCCTTGTACACTCACCGGTATGCGATACGCTCCTGCCCGATCAAGGGCAGCCTCTGGCGCGTCGGGGATCCGCACCATCGCCCCCACTTCCATTGCTGCGCACTGTTGCTGCAGGTGGCCTGGTTCCCCGCAGCGCCAGCAAACTGGCCCGGGCCTTCCCTCTGCAGCTGTGTTCTGGGGCTCACTCACCTGAGGGGGGGGGAGTGACAGACACAGAAGGGAGAAACGGGAGGGCACCACGGGTGCGGCGGGCCGGCTGGGGTGGAGCCGACCCCCGCCTCCGTGGTGGGGGAATGGGGCGAGGACGGGACACAGAAGGGGGGGGAGGAAGAGAGAGAGAAGAGGAGAGAAGAGACGACGTCGTCGGCCGTCCTGCCACCGGAACAGCCGCCATATGATCCTCCGCCAGTTCTACGGCCTGATCCAGCGACGCCGGGCTGTGGCACTGGACCCACTCCACGGTTCCGGCTGGTAAGCGGGTGATGAATTGCTCCAGCACCACCTGATCGATGATTCCCTAGGCGTCGCGATCGTCGGCCCTCAGCCACCGCTAGCAGGCGTCCCGGAGCTGCTGGCCGAATGCGAACGGCCGGCCGACTTCCTCCATCCGCAGCGCCGGAAGCGCTGGCGCTGTTGGTCGGGCGTGCACCCCACGTGCTGGAGGACGGCCCGGCGAAGGTCCACGTAGGCCAGCCGGCGGTCGGCGGGGAGCTGTAGTGCGGCCAGCTGCGCCTCTCCCGTCAGGAGGGGGAGGAGGCGCGCCGCGCGCTGCTCCATCGGCCACCCCGAGGCTTCGGCGACCTGCTCGAACAAGGTGATAAATGCCTCGGGGTCGTCCTGCGGGCCCATCTTGGTCATGGTGAGGGGAGACGGGCCCGCGGCCGGGGCGCTGGTGGACCCCGCCGACGCGAGGAGATGCCGGAACGCCTCACGATCTTCCTGCTGGGCCAGCACTAGGGCTTCGAAGCGGCGCTCCTGCTCCTTTCGGAGCGTGACGAGTGCCTGGTGCTGGCTCTGCTGAGCCGTGGCGAGGGCGTGGACCAAGTCCGCGAACGGGGAGGATTCCATGGGGCTGCAAGGTTGTTGCTCCACCTTTTCCCGGGTTTCAGCACCACTGTAGCGCTTACGGAGTGTGGGTGGAGCACAGAGGACGGCAGGACAACGCTTGAGATACAGAGAGGGCTTTTATTAAACAACTTTTCAGTTCCAATCGCCCGTTTCTCGTATGCGATGTAACACACAAACACACACACACTCTGTAATCTCGTCCCGGGTTGCGCTCCCTCTGCTCTCCCTCTGCCTCCTTAAATAGGGAGCAGTTACTGGGAAAACACACAAAACACAGGTTAATCACCGTCAGGTGTAGCAATTCTGCCACTCACCTTCCCTGGCTCCGCCCTCCTGTCACAGACCGGCGCTTGACCACGCCCCCGCTGCCACAATGACGTAGACGACCCACAGCCAAGCACCAGTGATGCCAGCGGTCACTAAATTTTGTATTTTGCTATGTTTTACATTTGTATTTTGGTATGTTTCAAACTAAAATGTTTTCTATTTTTCACACCTGTATTTCATATTTTTTGTTTTGCACATATTAAACGAATTGTACTGTACGCAGTGTAGTATGCAGTGTTTGACTTAAACCAAATAATGAGCCAAGGTAATGAAATAAGAAAATGTTGATGAAATAAGGGGGCGGCACGGTGGTGTAGTGGTTAGCACTGTTGCCTCACAGCAAGAAGGTCCGGGTTCGAGCCCCGTGTCCAGCGAGGGCCTTTCTGTGCGGAGTTTGCATGTTCTCCCCGTGTCCGCATGGGTTTCCTCCGCGTGCTCCGGTTTCCCCCACAGTCCAAAGACATGCAGTTTAGGTTAACTGGTGACTCTAAATTGACCGTAGGTGTGAGTGTGAATGGTTGTCTGTGTCTATGTGTCAGCCCTGTGATGACCTGGCGACTTGTCCAGGGTGTACCCCGCCTTTCGCCCGTAGTCAGCTGGGATCGGCTCCAGCTTGCCTGTGACCCTGTAGAACAGGATAAAGCGGCTAGAGATAATGAGATGAGATGAGATGATAAAATAAGACTTTAAGATGATTACAATATCATTACACATCACAATATACTTACGTTCATTTAACATAGGCCGACTTATGACCAGATCGGTTTACGACCGGTCAGTCGTAACCAAACGCAGTCGTAAGTTGACGACTACCTGTATATGAGAGAGAGAGAAAGCGAGAGCTGGGGGGTGTTTATCCAAAATACATGTGCCCAGGGTAGGGTGACCAGATTTCCTGAGTCTAAAACCGGGACACTTTGCGCGTGACCGTGATACTCGTGCACGCACACGCGTTTTGATGTAAACATGCGCTGGCTCAAACCATGGCTCAGACAGGTGCTTTTATCATTTTGTAGAAGCTTACTTTTATCAACATTTCAGAGAATAATCAAGTATTTTCTTGTTATCTACATGCGGCTGCATTTTGTTAAAAGCAGAAGAAAAATCTGCGAATAAAAGTCTAACATGGGAACCAGGCTTCTCCAGGTGTTTATACAATACCTAAACACCTGGAGAAGCCTGGCTCCCATGTTAGACTTTTATTTGCAGATTTTTCTTCTGCTTTTAACAAAATGCAGCCGCATATCTTGATTGAAAGACAAGCTCATGTTTTTCAATTACCAAATCAACTACTGTTGCTGCTTTTAAATTTTTTTTACAGATAGAACACAGAGAGTCTTAGTAAATGATCACCTGTCCCAAGCTATTACTTCAAATACTGGCTCGCCGCAAGGATGTGTACTCTCTCCTTTGTTATTTATTTTGTATACAGACAGCTGCAGGTCTTTCCAACAAGGAAGCTACTTGGTTAAGTTTTCAGATGACACCGCGCTGCTATCACTGTTCCAAGGTCCGCATTCCACTCATGGGCTAGCATTGACATCATTTGTGGAGTGGTGCGACAACAACTTTTTAGATCTAAACGTTGATAAAAACAAAAGAGCTCATAATAGATTTTAGGAGGGCTAAGGCAGAGCCAAAGGCAAGTGTTATACATGGGGAGGATGTGGAAATCGTCGACACATATAAATACCTAGGTACAATATTTGACAGTGAGCTGAAATTTCACATAAACACAGAGACAATTGTTAAAAAGGGACAACAGAGAATTCATCTACTGAGAATGCTAAACTCTTTCAGTGTTTCTAAAACTATTTTGCGTAACTTTTATCAGTCTTTTATTGAAAGTCTTTTAACTTTTTCTTTTTTATGTTGGTTCAACAGTCTATCAGTCAAAGACAAGAACAGTCTCAGTAGCATTGTTAACACTTGCACTGTAAAAAATAAAGGTGCTTCAGTGGTTCTTCAAATCTCTGGATGGTTCCATGGAGAGTCAAAACTCTGTGATGAACCATTACATTATGCGAAAGGATCTTCACACTGGAAATGGTTCTTCAGAGCCTGGCATTCTCTTACCATTTGCTGGTCAATGCACATAACACAAATCTGTTTTCACCGCTCAAACAAATGGTTTAAATGGTTCTTTAAAGAACTGTTGCATGAACGGTTCTTTGAAGCCCTGAAAAAAGGTTCTTCTATGGTATCGCCCTGAAGAACCGGTACTGGCCCCATTATTTTTTAGAGTGTGCTCAAAGATTATTGGAATCCAACTAAACAGTCTGAGTGGTCTGTTTAACAAACAGGCGGTTCATAAAGCTAGAAATATTATCAGTCAGCCTGATCATGTCTTAGGTGGAGAGTTTTCCTTAATGCCCTCAGGGAGGCGCTATTATTCTGTCATGACAAAAACAAAGAGGTACTCTAACCCTTTTATCCCTGCAACCATTAGATTATTAAATAAGATGGTAGGTGTAGAGTACACCAGAGAGCACACCAGTGAGGACTGGTTCTACGGCTACGTTCACACTGCAGGCTGAAGTGACTCAAATCCGATCTTTTTGCCCATATGTGACCTGTATCCGATCTTTTATTTTATTGACAATATGAACGACACAGATCCGATTTTTTCAAATCCGACCCAGGCCGTTTGGATATGTGGTCCTAATTCCGATTCCTATCCGCTCTTTTCATATGCGACTTCAGTCTGAACCGCCAGGTCGCATTCATCCGACTTACACGTCATCAACAAGCCACAAACGTCACTATTCTGCGCTGAAGTAGGCGGCGGGTCTCTCAAAAAAAAGTTACAACAACATGGCGCATAATCACGGGCGCAGATAGAGGGTGGGACTCGTCCCACCCAGATTTAAATTCACCTCGTTCGGTCCCCCCCACTTATAGGGAGGAAAAAACGTCTATGCTGTCTTTCTTTGCATAAGGCAAACCTCACGGAAAAATCAAAAGACTAATTACCATTCGGTTTATTGAGGTGCACAGCAGTGTATACATAGTTGCAACAACTCACATAAAACAAAACAAAGACTGATATTCGGTTGGTTGAGCTGCGCAGACTGCACAGGTTGCGAGCTCGAGCTTGGTTGCTATGGTAACCCACAAGTTTGACAGGCATATCGGGGTTGGTTTGCTGGCTGCTTTGTCCCCCCCCCCCAGTTTTTTGTCCCCCCCAGTTCAAAAAACGTATCTGCGCCCCTGCGCATGACATCAATGCGAGGGACGCTTCGGGCTGTGAAGGTTCTGAATCTTCTCAATGGAAGGACGCAGAGGTTAGGGAGCTGATTTCCATTTGGGGGGATACAGCTATTCAAGCTAGATTGGATGGGTCATACCGCAACCGGGCGGTTTTACTTCCGTAAACACTGGCCATGCTCACTGCGTGTGACGTCGTCGTATCCTGCAATGCGCATGCGGAACACTTTTAGGTCGCTTTTCGTTCATACTGAGGATCACATACAAGTTGCATATATTTGTTAATGTGAACGACCTCACAAAAAAATCGGATTTCACAAAAAAATCGGAATTGAGCCTTGCAGTGTGAACGTAGCGTAAGGGTTGTTTAGCACTGACAGGACAGGATGTGATGTTTGGCTGAATGTGTGTGTATTGGATTCCTATTTGTTGTATTTCTTATTTCTTTACTTTTTATTTATGCTATTTATTGTTTTGTTGATTGATGGAGACTAGGACTGACAAACTAAATTGCCCATTGATGGGACAAATAAAGTTTTCTGAATCTGAATCTGTACTTCTATCACAATTCAGTTAAAGTAAGAAAATCAGACAACAGATGTGATGATAGGGAATAGGCCAATAGCCTAAATTTCAACTGATTTATTTCACCTTTGTGAAAACGCCAAGAAAATGCATTGCTTGCATATTAACATCAACATTTTATGCGATTAACCTTTTTTAAAAACAATAGGCTATGCATTGTAACAGGAACGAGCGCATGAGCCTAATCGTTATCACCTCTGAACCTTTACCCAAAATGCCTCTGTTTAATCTTAACCAGTGTAGGCTATTAACTATTTTGAAAACGTGAACCCTGAGTTGACAACAGCATCAAACAAGTCAAGACCTGTGATACAGATTAAAGACAGATGAAACAGATGAAAGACAACAGCTACCCACCCTAAAGAAGATGCTTTTTTTCTAGAAGAAACCTTTATTCATCACATGCACTTCAAGCACAGTGAAATTCATTCTCTGCATTTAACCCATCTGAAGCAGTGAACACGCACACCCAGAGCAGTGGGCAGCCACACCAGAGCACCGGGGGAGCAGTCAGGGGTTACGTAGGTACCTTGCTTAAGGCAACTCAGCCCAAGGCTGCCCTACGTCAACCTAACTGCATGTCTTTGAACTGTGGGGGAAACCGGAGCACCCGGAGGAAACCCACGCAGACACAGGGAGAACATGCAAACTCCACACCTAAAGGCCCTCGCCAGCCACTGGGTTCGAACCCAGAACCTTCTTGCAGTGAGGCGACTGTGCTAACCACTACACCACCGTGCCGCCCCGGTAAATATATTATTGCATATATTTACATGATGAGTGAATTTGCTCCAGTAGCGCTTTATTGCCCGAGAGCCTGCTGTGAGACTGCGAGCAAGTATCGTCGAAATTAGTAATGAGCAAGGCTTTGAGAGTAGGCGCGGTCATGCGATTCCTCTCGTCAGTCCAGGTGTTGCTCATGAGTGAAAATATTCGCTCAACTGGAGCATTGGGGCCAGGTAGGCACACGGCAAACTGGCAAAGCTGGCTGACATTGCTGTAAGGAATCTCCCTACTCTTGAAGCGCGCGAACATCTCCGCCCAGCGCTCATCCGTTCGGCATTGTCGCGTAGTATAGTTGACAGCCGCTAGCGCAAAAAACCGTTATAACGCGGCCTCTACTGTATATTGCAACATTGTACAAATAGATACATTGTAAGGTTGACTGCGCACACACGCACATTGATGCTGAATTGCTAGAAGCTTTATTGACATCTCGTTGGCTATATATGATCGCTGTAACCGGGACAGTTTGTTCGTGTTTGGTGTAAACCGGGACATTTCAGCGTCCCGACGGACCTTTGTCGGGACTGGGGACACGCAACTCAAAATCGGGACTGTCCCGGTCAAACCGGGACGTCTGGTCACGTTAGCCCGGGGGCCTCACAGGACCCTGATATCTGGCCCTGCAAATATAGGAAAAAAATGTTTTTTTGTTCTCTTACTTGAACATGCATTTTACTTAGCGACAGCCCTGAATCCTTTGAACCATTTACGAAGGCCAAATAAAGTTTGGCCGAAGACGAATATTGTCTGCCTGTCTATCTAATCAATACAGTATCTGTATCTATTTTTAGCGAAGGTACAGTGTACTGTACATGTACATATGATCTGGCTCCTAAAAAGGGCGCGTACATTTATTCCCCAGCCATCCATGTGGAGGCGTGCTTTATGCGCCGTAGTGCTGCGCATGCGCAGACCCAAGCTGGTCATGGCGACGGTGCGTTCGCATCCATGAGGCGGGAAGCACAACCTCTACTCTCAAGTTGGAAGTGGATTAAATGCGCCTGAAATAAATCATGGCCGGTGTCTTCGATATTGACTTGGATCAGCCGGAGGAAAATGTCTCCGACGACGAGCTTGAGGAGGTAACTGGCTTTTCTTCTCATACTTTGTGTGCTTGTTCCAGTCTTGCCAGCTAGGCGATTAGCTCGGTTGCTAAAGTAGGCCTGCTTTGCTTAAATGCCGAGAGCCAGAATGGTTAGGCCTAAGCTGGGTTTGTCAGTGCAACGGAACACCCGTTTTGCGAGCGGAAAAGTCCCGCCTTTGCCTTGTGATTGGGCAGTAGTTTAGCTTCCACTTGGGAATATATCTATGTTCTCCAATCACAACTACGTAGACGGGGTTGTCCCTGGGAATACGGGTGGGGCGGAAAAAAAGAAACCGCAAAGCCTGGGCGAAAACAGCTGAGCAGCCAGCGTGCTACGCGCTAATTATTCACTAGTAATCTCTCGACTACAAAGAACCATGTTTTATAAGTTGAATATGAATAATTACCGATGACTAAATAGTTTAGTGTCCCTCATCAGTCTTGTCAGAGGAGTATTGAGTGTATGCTAATTATAGGTGTGGAGGATTGCTAGCTGGCCCCCAACTGCTACCTGTAAAGTGGCCCGTTGGATGAGGGCTGAGTCTCCGGTCGTGGACATGTACACTACCAAGTGTGCAGAAGCCTTCATTTCCATGCTGTATCTAGTGTACCTATAAAGGAAGTAGAGCTGTATTTAGGACTAAGTTCACATCGTATATCAATATCTGTGTAATTTGCATATGAAACGACTTATTAAAACGTTGCTGCAGACTTCGTGTAAACCAAACATATGCTATCTTCATGATGTTGGCTTGTTTATTAATTTTAACCCTTTTAAATGTATAACTTCTTTTTTATACTTTCTTTAGATTTTTTTTCTCACTTTTTTTTAAAACTTATTGCATGATTATATGAAATTTGGTTCCGCTTAAATATTTAAAGTAAATCAACCATGAAGTGTCTATGAAAAAGTTGAAATAGCAATAATAAATCATTGCCATTTTTAACATTTTAGCATGTGTAATGCTGAGGTTTTTTTTTTTTAAAGAAAATATAATTTTTGAACATAAATTTACATAGTTTCGGACAGTTGCATGATGCAAGGAGGTAAAACATACTAATTTTTAAACTCTAAGGCATTCAGTGGAGTCTGGCACAAAAAAAAAAAAACTTTATGTACTAATTTTAATGCATTCATGTACAGTAATGCTCCCAAGTGATGGAGGTTACTATAATCGTATTTTACTAACACACACACACACATATATATATATATATATATATATATATATATATATATATATATATATAAAGCTTTAAATTGAAAGTCCATGAGTGCTTCATGAAACAGTTAAAAGTTCAGTTTTTAAACTTCTGACCAACCACAGTTGAATGCAGATGTTATTTATAGTGGACCAATCAAGTTAATTTACTGTGTTATTCCTCAAGGTGCAGATTAATGACATCATGGATCAGCGCAGTGGCTTTGAATTGTGAGCATTTATATTATTTAATAATTCATTTATTTTAATGAAAAGTTTAAAGCAAAGAGTTCTGTTATGGCCCTTTTCCACTACCCTTTTTCAGCTCACTTCAGCTCGCTTCAGCTCACTTCAGCCCGACACGGCTCGCGTTTCGGCTACCAAAAACCAGCACGACTCAGCTCGCTTCAGCCCTGCTTAGCCCCTAAAACTCGCACCGTTTTGGAGTGGGGCTGAAGCGAGCCAAACCGTGCCGAGTGAGGCTGGGGGCGTGAGCAGACACTCCCCTGTGCACTGATTGGTGAGGAGGAGTGTCCTCACATGCCCACACACGCCCCGCGAGCACGCTGGGATCTGTAAACACCATAAACCCGGAAGAAGGAGAATTACGAATTACGAGAATTATGAAGCCTTATACGCTCTTGCCAGTATCTGTTGGCGTTGTCGGTGACAACAAGCCACAGCACCAAGACCAGCAACACTAACGACTCCATGTCCTCCATGTTTATTGTTTACTATTCGGGTCGTGAGACTACCGCTTAAAAGCTCACTGATGTCACTGTTTGCGCCGCTTAACGACATCACGTAACGTCCACCCACTTTCGCTAACTCCACCCAATGTATCCACCCACTTCCAGCCAGCACGGTTCAGCGCGGCTGTAGTCGAAATGCAACTCCAACAGCCCCGCTCAGCTCGACTCAGCACGGCACGGCTCAGCCCGACTCAGCCGCGTTTGTAGTGGAAAAGCGGCATTATTGTTCCATTCTTTTCTTCAGTCAGACTGTCAGATCTTTATCTGGGCATGTCATGATGACATTTTTAAAATTCAGTAGCTGCAGATTACATTGGTGACATAATACATGGATTATATATTGGTAAATTCACACTTCTGAGAAATGACACCAAATCTAAAAATGCTGTCAATATGCCCTGCCCCCTCTGACCTCATGCCAGTAATATGGATGACTGCGAGAAGATTGAGATCTCCGAGGACAGTGTGAATCAAGGCACTGAGAACATACGTCCCGAATGCTTTGAGCTGCTGCGTGTTTTAGGGAAAGGTGGCTATGGAAAGGTATACATCAATAAAGATTGTCTATTTAAAATATAATACTTTTACTTTTTCTAAATCCTGGTGATAAATTTGACTCAAAATTAATTAAACATGACTTAATTTCATTACAGGTATTCCAGGTTCGGAAGGTGACCGGTGCTGGGTCAGGAAAAATATTTGCTATGAAAGTCTTGAAAAAGGTTTGGTTTGAAACATTTTAATCAGGCTGTATTACTACTAATTAAAGTCAAACAAAACCCCAAAATAAACTCCTTTATACTGATTGATAATATCCATACAAGACATGTTTGAGTGTTCACATGTTCATATTTGTACCTGTACGGTGTACAGATTTTATTTTAAAAGAAAAACAGAACAATGTCCCTGAGCACTGTTATCTTACTCTCTCTCAGGTTCAGATAACGCACTCCAAGTACAAATTACACGAGAATCCGAGATTGTGATGTAACTTGCACACTATATGACTTACCGACGGGGTGGCACGGTGGTGTAGTGGTTAGCACGGTCGCCTCACAGCAAGAAGGTTCTGGGTTCGATCCCAGCGGCCGGCGAGGGCCTTTCTGTGTGGAGTTTGCATGTTCTCCCCGTGTCTGCGTGGGTTTCCTCCGGGTGCTCCAGTTTCCCCCACAATCCAAAGACATGCAGTTAGGTTGACGTGGGGCGGCCTTGGGCTGAGGTGCCCTTGAGCAAGGTACCTGACCCCTGACTGCTCCCTGGGCGCTTTGGTGTGGCTGCCCACTGCTCTGAGTGTGTGGATGGGTTAAATGCAGAGGATGAATTTCACTGTGCTTGAAGTGTGCATGTGACGAATAAAGGTTTCTTCTTCTTTCTTCTTACTGAGACTGAGATCTAATGGATACATCCCTTCTAAATTGTTAAACAACCCTGAGGATGCCAAAGTGTCAAGTGTTTTGGTGTAAAATAAGTCTGATTTATTGAAGCAGTGAACATGCACGCAAGTAAATAGTGAGCAGATACACATCCAGCCTTTGGGAACCTTTTGCTGCCTATAAATGCTCCCTCGCTGGCTACTCAGTCGCGCCCACCCCCCCACCCCCCAAAAAAAAAACCTCCTTGTATTTTTGTGACATGCTTTTTGTATGTTTTTATTTACTGAGAAAAGCTATCTTTTTAGACAAGATTTGTTGCTATGATGGTGACAGTTTTCTAGGATCTATGTCAGGACTGTGTATGCGTTATCTAGTTGAGTGAGATTTAAACTTCAGAAAAGTGAAGTCTGTTGATTCGTGGATTTTGTTGTCAGTAAAAATCAGATGGTTACAGAAAATTTCTGATTAGATTGTTAAAAATAAAAGCCTTTGTCTCACATACATTACAGCACAGTGAAATTCTTTCTGCATTCAACCCTGCTAAAGCAGTGAACACACGTGTGCTCCAGTGCCTGTATATATGTGTGTGTGTGTGTGTGTATATAAAATATATTTTTTAATTTTTTTTTAAATTTTTTAATTTTTTTAATTTTTAAGAATTAGTAGCCTTTATTGGATTGCTCTAAGGGAAATGGCATACTAGTTTGCTGGTTACATCACAAGTGGATATCTGGTTTCAGGGCAAATGGTTGCAGCCAGGTATTTTTAACAATATTGCAGGGCTCGAAATTCGCGGTGGTTTCAGGGCAAATGGTTGCAGCCAGGTATTTTTAACAATATTGCAGGGCTCGAAATTCGCGGTGGTCTGGTTGCCCAAGGCAACTTAATTTTTCGTTTGGCGGGTAATTTCTGTCATTAGCCAGCCCAGCTGGCTAGTTGAAAATAAAAAATATATATGAAGCGAAGATTCAGACACACCGTCAACTAAAGCCGCCACATATTAAGTGCGTGCTGTGTCTGTGTTAATCGATGTGTTTATTGGCAGGACGGAAAATACAGAAGAATTCCGAATCATATTGTGTATGAGTCAGGCTGTCGTTTTTTTTCACTACTGTGCATGCATATATCGCGGTAATCACGTGTAGTATTGGACCAGGTGGGTGGAGCACAGAAACACGGCAGGCCAGAACTGAGTTCTCAATGAACTGTTTATTGCTAGCTTTTCAGCCTTTTTATCACTTCCCAGCTGCGCACGCACACGTGTTCTGGTTGGGGAGAGAGAGCTCCCTTTCTCTGCTCTCCTCTCCTTTTAAAGGGTGCGGTCACTGGGGAAGATACACAAACACAGGTTAATCCCCATCAGGTGCAATGATTCCACCACTTACCTTCCCTGAGGCCATCCTTTAAAAAAAACCCGTTTCCTGTCCACCAGGTGAGCAAAAAAATTTTCAGTCGGGAGGGAGGGATTTTTTTTTTTTTAATATATGGATGGATAAGAAATCACAATGCTGTGTTTGCTTTTTCTTTCAGTACTTTTTTATTACAAAAGCAGACACATTTTAATAAAATATGATGGTTTAATCAACTGAAACTTGTACAAAACTTTAAGGTAGCATTTTAAATGCTGACTGCAACATTTGCAAAACTTTTACAAAGGTACTTAAAATGTCCGACACACGGACTTTGTGTAGTTCTAAATCGACCGTTAGGCCTAGTTCTGATCAAATTACACTATTAAAATGATCACTGAATGATTTGTTTTTCTGAATCTTTACCATTTTGTTGTTCGCTAGAATACCATTTTGCGATTTCACACTTAAGCAAATGTTTGAAAACTCCGGATCTCCTTCCTTCATGGTGGCTGCTATTTTTTGTGCCGCACGGCGCATGCGCAGAGCTGATTCAATTCTATATTTTGCGCGGAATGCAGGGGTTTCCGCAAGCGCCGGCTGCTGGCCATACAGCCGACTACGCAATTAAGTCCAGCCGGCTACTTTAATGACTATTTTTGTAGCCCACAGGCTCTAAATATTAATTTTCGATTTTAATAAAATTACATGTTTATCTAACGGACTGACAATAATGTCAAACTGAACCGCACTCATTTAAGTTGTGATTCATGCTGTTTGTACCGATAATAACCACAAATTCCCCGCCGACTTCGTTGATCAAGGGAGAGTAACTCATCCGCGGCCCCGACATGTGGTGTGCGTGCGCGTGCACTCAGCGGAGGCAGTAGTGTGTCGGGGCCGTCGGAGGGAACAGAAGCAGAGATAACGCTTATTTTGTCTCCGGTAAACCAGTCTTCTCTCATTCAATTACATGCTGGCATCAAAAGACACCGTTGGTTGTAAATGAAACCAAACTGAGTCGTCGGAGTGTATTTTCATACACAAATGGAGAAATGTTTGCTGAGTGTTTATGTAGCCACCACTGCAGACCGTTGTCGTTGTTAATTCATAGCATGCTCAGTTGCGTGAATGTGTCATGCACCGAAAAGAAGAGATTTACAAGCCAGGAACGCCTCATGATGCAATACGCAAGAAAAGAAAGAAGATTTACTGCCATTTTACTTTGTATTTGAGTAAAGTGAATAAATAAATGGTCTGTGGAAAATGCATTTAATCCTGGGAACTGCGTGCACAGGGGTTTTTGTGTTTACCCCCCTGACTGGCTACTTATTTGTCATGGCTGGCTAGTATGAGCCTTAGTGGAAAGCCCTGGGAATGCGTAAATATCAAGTTCGATTTTAGATTTACGAACCCGAAAAAAAATGTCGAAAAACCAGCGTTTAAAAAAAAAAAATTTCAACCGCACAAACGGCACTCACCCGGCCGGTGGACTGGAAACAGAACATTTTTTTAATAATGGCCTGACTCCATCCTCCATTCACAGACTGATGCTTGGCCACACCCCCGCTGCCACATCACGTTATCAAATTCAATAGATGTGGCCACATTATCGCCCATTTAAACACGTATTTTTGTTGTTGTTTGCATCTACATCTGACGTTGCGATGTGGAATGACGAAGCGACGTTGCGATGTGGAATTGTCTGAAAGGTGTACAGAAACCGCCAGAGACGGGGACAAAGCGACCTCAGTCTGAAGAGGAGAAACGACAAAGGACTTAAACAAACGTGGGAGCAGGGTAGGCCTTGGCTGTGATACGATTTTTATGGAATAGTTAATTTTTTTTTCAAGTTGATTCCTAGTCAATATGAAGCTCCTAATGCTTTCTCTCTCATAAATGGTTAAATACAGAAAGCATGTTGGACATATTTTGGGTGCTATAGTCATGATAGTAAGTATATTTGCTTTCAATACTCATACACCAAGTTGCCAGGTTTTCCAATATATTATTTGTTGATATTATGGTGCTCTGTGTTGTTCTCATTTATGTATTTAACAACAGTATCAAAATACTCTGGTCTTGAAATAAATGCACGTTAGTCATGAACAATGGTAACTACTCTCTTTTGCGTTATTTTTGACAGAAGTAACACGAACAAATTTTGGCTAGTTGATTTTCTGTTTGGCGAGTTACTTTGGAAGGTAACTAGTCCAGCTGGCTGGTGGGGAAAAAAAAAAGAATTTTGAGCCCTGATATTGTAACTTTTAAAATGGGTAAATGTTTTATTTTAAATGTGTGAGGAGCACATGGGTGCTTGCTGTGATTGGCAAATGGCATTTTACTTTGGGGGTTTTGTTAGACTTTTTAAAACAGACATTATTGTAAATAGTATTCTTATTAGATTTTGATACTTCCTTTCTATATACTTCCATAGAATACTTAAATTTTTTCCTAGATTATTTGTAATTAGAATTATATTTATGTAAGAACTTGTAAATTGGGTATGAAGACCCCATTATGGGAAACTAATAAAGATTCATGTATTATTAGTTTTATAATGTAAGATTTGATTAGTTATTTTGAAGGTAGTGGTGGCTTTGGTGTTCAAGCTCCAACAACGCTAAGCTGCCACTGTTGGGCCCTTGGGAAGGGCCATTAACCCTCTCTGCTCCAGGGGCACTGTATCACGGCTGACCCTGCACTCTGACTTCAACTTCCTAGTCCAATTTTTCTTATGAAGAAAAGAATTTGATTGCTGTAATGTACCTTTGATGGATAAAGGCTGTTTCCTCTTCTTCCTTATGACTTTCTAGGCCATGATTGTCCGCAACGCCAAGGACACAGCCCACACCAAGGCTGAGCGTAACATCTTGGAGGAAGTGAAGCACCCTTTTATTGTCGACCTCATTTATGCCTTTCAGACTGGTGGCAAGCTTTATCTCATCCTCGAATACCTAAGTGGTCAGTGAAATAAAGCTCCATCTTTGTTCTAAGAAACAGTTAACTCCAATTTTGTTGCTCGTTTCTGTACATGTCCAGATATGTCCTGCCTTGTTAACGTGTGCTGGAATTCCTTCTGTGAAGACCTGCTTTTCATTGACAGCTGGAGCATTTACATTTTGTTCATGTAGTGGTCACATCTTGTTTGCAACGTACAGATCACACACCACAGTGGTAGTAGTGGGCAGATAATTTGAGTACAAAAGATATCGATGGATACTATTTGATTTAATGTCGCATGGGCTCAGCATGATGTGTTTGTGCCTCTCCTGCATCTGTTGGTCCACCTGTCTTGCTGACTGACTCCAGGAAATGACAATACAAAACTTTTTCTAAATCTGTTATTAGTCGATCATTTAGTAAAGTCCAAACTGAACAAAATGTTTCTGTCAGATTTTCAAAAGTTTTGGCTTCCCCATGGCCTAAAGGCCCGGTCCCACAATGCTGATGACTATAAATAAACCGGTCCCCTGCAGTTTGTGGTTGGTCACACCAGACTGATAACGATACCTTTAGCCCAGGCCTGGGTTTATCGGTATCGGTGAGATTGCTTCTGGAGTGTTCCCCCCCACCCCACCCCCCAGGCCTGGACCTGATCCAGTCAGGTGATGTTGTCTGAGCAGATGCTGTTTTCCCCAGGCATCTTTGTACATCCTTGTTGCATCATGAAATCACAGAATACAGATTCACGGAAAATAAAAAATACAAAGCACAGGTCTTTTATTCACAGATGTGATTTTCTGTGACATATCAGTAGTCACAATTAAAATGGCTTATCTACATTTGTTTATTAACATGTAGGTAAGCTATTTTAATTGTGAACTTCAGCCGTCCAAATATTTAATTGTTTGACTTTTTTTATTCATGATGCATCATCCGTATGGAATTGGTAACCAATCTGTAATATACTGAAACGTCTGTGATCAATCAATGAATTATTAGCATCCGTATTAAAATCTGTAACCACTCTGTATTTTGTGTCCTGTCTCCTTTTTTTTTTTTTTTAAATTAATTTCCATAATCTGTGACCTATCCATATATCAACCACCACTGGAGTGTGTCCTTGGGTTGTTTTGTGGTCCAAGCTGTACAGTGTGACCCAGAATAATGTGCTACTACTTGGAGAAAACTTCTATGACTATTCTTAAGTTGCAAGCATTTATTTACCTGAGTGGCAGGACCAACTGATATTATGGGTGTAGTGTGACTGCTGCAGGCTGGAACTAAGTTCAAGTATAGTTATAGTTGTTGGTGTTGTGGGACTGGGCCTGAAAGATTAGAGAAGCAGCTTTGGGACCAAAAGTTCGCTGGTTTTTTCCTGCTGGTCCAGGGAATTGGCTGAAGTGCCCTTGAGCAAGGCACCTAACCTCCCCAAGCTGCTCTGGGTATGTTGTATGTTGCTCTGGATGAGACTGTTTGCTAAGTGTCCAATATAATTTATTGTTTATTTTTTATCTTGTTAATGTATGTAGATAAATCACTTGTATCACCCATGTTCACAGCAGAAGTGATTTACATTTAGTGACATTTACATGAAGCTCACAGAAATCTGATAGTGACAAAATGACAGCTCATTGGTGAAAAATAAGTGTGATGGCATGCACAAAATCTATACCTAAAGAAGAAAATATTTTGGATGAACCGTCATACTGGCCACTACCACATTTAATTTATTGCTGTTGTTTATATTCTAGTACTTCTGATTTGGCTTCAGATTCAAATTAGCTTTTGGGGATTGTTATTGTGTCCTTTTTGTCTTGATATGAATTTCTTAACATCAGTGTCTTTCATTTAACAGGTGGGGAACTTTTCATGCAGCTAGAAAGGGAGGGAATTTTCATGGAAGACACTGCTTGGTAAGGATTAAGCTTGTTTTTGGTCCCTGAGTATCGCCTTTTCAACAAGGACATTCCCTACATAGTAGTAAATGGAAGAAGAGTTGTAATGTTTAAAGTGGTCTATGAATTTGCAGTATTTATGATATACTGTTATTATATTATATAAGATCTTCACTTTCAGACATAAAAAGATCAGATGAGCTCTCTTGATTGGCCAAAATGAACTAAAATCACCAGAATGATCCTGGAGGCTTTTTACTTGCAGCTTTTACTTGGCAGAAATTTCGATGGCCCTCGGCCACCTGCATCAAAAGGGCATCATCTACAGAGACCTTAAACCTGAAAACATCATGCTCAATAGCCAAGGTAAAGCTGATGCATATCATAAACGATAAGATGACTGTAGTTATATTTGTGTGAATTATAATGCTAAGTTTCCAGGTTTAGCTTTAGATGTGTTCCATTAGTTACAGTACTAAAAATGCTCCTGACACTGAAAGTGATTGGTGTTTTGATTCAGTTTATTGCGATACAAGTGGTTCTTTTTTGGCTGCAATTTATTAAGTGTGTATTTATCTTTGTCTTGTAAAGGCCATGTGAAATTGACTGACTTTGGGCTGTGTAAGGAATCCATTCATGACGGGACAGTCACGCACACGTTTTGTGGAACTATTGAGTACATGTAAGTCATTTCGTTACAAGCGTGAACTTGTTTCTGTCGCAGCCACATGAGTGAACCTGTTAACAAATTCATTATGAATCATATCTGCAACTCCTTTTAAACTTCCATGTTGGGAATTAGGCTTGCACAGCAGTGACTTTTTTTTTTTTCTTTCCCCCATTCTCATGAATTTCCATTTCAGAATATCATGATAAATGATTTAATCATTCAAAACCAATGACCTAAAAAGATAGGGAAATGAGTAGGTGTTGACTGACTGATATGCTAATATGTGGGTATATCTCCCACCCACACACCCCACCGTTGGATAGAAAATGATTAGGATTCAAAGACATGGATTTTTGGGGTTGATTACTCATTTACTGTAAATGACAATGTTTGTAATTTGAAAATGTACAAGAATTCAATTCTTACTCACGATTTCAGGGCTCGACTTTTTAATCCACATGTCCAGTCGGACAAGCAGCAAGATTTTTCACTTGTCCTGACCATAACCTTTTTATTCCTATGTTTTTACTAGTTAAAGGAGAACTGAAGGTGCTTTTTATTTATTTAAAAAAAAATCAATTCTATTTCTCATTTTATTAAATATAGAAATGCATTTTTGATAGCTGTTTTGTCACTGCTTTGATAGCTGTTTTGTCACTGGTTGAGTGTTTGAAATATGCTATGTAATATATCAGTCCGTATGTCAAAGCAATGGCCGTAAACGAGATTTGGTGAGACCTGTGCGAGACATCATAGGACAGAAGTAAAACTTACAGCAGTGACAACATCTGCCAACGTTGTCAAAAGACGCACGCGCCCTCTTTCGAATGCTGATGTAAGCCGGAAGTTTTGTTTGTTTTGCTAGCAATCAGGAAAGTTTGAAAAAAGTAGGCAGTAATCATCATTTTAAACTCGTTTTTGTGCAATATTTCGTTTGGAAAACAGTTTTCAAAATGGCGGCGCTAACACTTCATGTTTTGAAGTCTTGCACAAGTCTCGTGAAGATCGTGTGGATAAGCGACGTGTGCTGTAGACCAAACGAACTAAACAGGGCTAAAAACTGAATAGGCTGGTAAGTATAATTTTTAATTGCAATTGGTTGCCAGCGTGTTGGTCGTATTGGCATACAAGTCACAATATAAGGTTACTAAAACCAAAAACGTAATGGAATAACACGTTCTTTAAGAGAAAAGAAAACCCATTTTTTAAATGGATACGAAGATATATTATGAGCTAAACTATCGATTCATGTGAATAATAGAAAATAAGGAGCTCACACAACTAAGATATCCATCTCCGAAAGTCAGTTTCTATGCAGAATGGACGATTTCACGGAGGCTGCCGTTTTAAAATATTTTAACCAATCAGAAAAATCCCCCTGATTGTTTCCGGCACTGCTCTGACGTCGTTTGGGCGCAAGACACAGAAGCCCCGCATAGCGAGTAAGACTTGAAGCTGCCCCTGGCTGGAAATTATTTCATTAAAAGTTTATATGAAAAAAAATTGAAATTCCCTTTCTCTAACAAAGTGGAGGGGGGAAAGATGATACCGAGGTCACTGATGAACAGCGAGGGAATGGTGAACAGCTGATCTTCTCATATGTGACTGAATGGAGGGAGGTAACTTTTCATATTTATACCCCCGGTACAAGTAGTGCTGCCGTGACAGCCTCATTCTGCAGACTGTAACCTTGCTAGACTACCTACAAACAGATCTGCATATAATCTGACTTACCTAAAGCTGTTGAAGAGGCAAGTGCGTGAGTTTTTACGTGTTCCTGGAAGCATAAGCACTTGTTAGCACACTTCACATGCTCTGGACTCATTCATGAAAAACTTCCTTGTCGAGACGTCACCAGGCTAGCCTACTGTAATTACCGTAGTAGAATGTCCATCTCCTGTGGCAATGCAGAAAGAGGGTAAACAAACAATGCTTTATGCAGCTTGTGTAGTCTGAGCATTTTGAGGAAAATTGTTTCCAACGACTCTGATGTACCGGGCGTTAGGAATACTGTACAAGCCAGCGCTGAATCCAGATATAGTTTCCACAATCTTCGGCCAAAAAGCGGACAAGACAAACGAGACATGGTCAGTAGTCTGCGAAAGAGAACTTCAAAGGGTAAGAAGACACCTTTTTATGGCTTCCCTTACCTTTTTTAATTAGCGTGATGTTATTTTGAGTTTCTTTGGGCATAAGTGTAATAATTGCTAATGCATCTAAGCAGCTTGATGTTTGTTGGGTGTCTTGCTTTGATTTAGTGTTGTCAGAAAAGCCTCGGTAATGACTGACTAAAACAACTCTGTATTTACTTGTGTGTAACCAACTGATATGGAAATGCTTGTTTATCATGATCATCGTCTTTATTCATGTCATTGTTCGAAATACTCGAGGAAATCAGTGAAGTAATGTCGCTGGCACTATGGTCCATTTTGTCGAATATGGCCATGTATTGTAAGTGACGTCACACTTTACAGAAACCATTCGGAGTTCTTTTAGGTATACAGGAATTTGTTTATGGAATAGCCGACCTCGATCACTCCAATCTAGTCAAACACGTAATCATTTTAAGAAACGGGTGAAACAGTTTTTACGGAGTAAATTTCAAACTGTTTTATGATTGTGTGTGTGTGTGACTTTTTAATCATTTTGGTGCCATTTCTGTAATCTAGTTGTACTCTGGTGGTGATTACAGTTAGCATTTTTTTTGTTTGTTTATGACTCATTTATACAATTGTCAATTTATTATTGTCTCTTATATTTTTTTCGTGCTGTCATCAAGAGGACCACATTGGAAATAAGTGTATTTTATACTTTGTGTTATCCTCTGTGCTATTTATACTGTATCTTTTTACATGTATGAATTTTACCAAATAAATCCATACCATTCCAGCAGCTCGGGTGTTTCTGGCGATATTTCCGCCTTTTCTCGTACAAGTGCATCTTACTGTAATGTTCACATGAATTCTGTATAGTAAAGCAGTGTTTGTTTACCCTCTTTCTGCATTGCCATGGGAGTTGGACTGCCTACTACGGTAATTACGGTAGGCTAGCCTGGGGACGTCTGGAGTTTGTCATGGATGAGTTAAGAGCATGCGAATGAGTAGTATAACTCAGTTTCAGCCTCGTTTTACAGGTAAAGAGTTCAGGTTTGTCCGTAAGTCAGGGTTGCAGCTCATTAATATGCTATTTCAGATGTATAGTGAAAAAATTGACTGTCACCTTAGTAGACCTTTCGCTTTGCCCCTTCAGTACTGAAGTATACACTCAGCCTTGTGCCCAGATGATGTCATGCATCGCCCTTCCAACAGGCAACATGGCAGCCTCCTGGTGGCATTAGAGTAGCGATACAAAAATGCTCATAACTTTCTTATAAATGGTCAAACATGCCTGAAGCTTTTCTTATAGGCTCTCTATATTACAAGCTACCAACTCATGCATGTATTTACTTTTTGCATTTTCTATTCCTTTAAGAAATAAAGCAAGTTTAAAAATGACTTCAGTTCTCCTTTAAATAAAAGGAAAGTGATTAAACTTTGTTAATCAAAAAACAGATCTAGTTATGGCAATCCTTATGCTTTAATGAGTTTTATAATTTTTCAGTAAAACTTTTAACCAAAAACTATCCAATGCCCCATTATGGTGCATGTGGTGTTCTAACATGATCTGCAGTTTTAAGTCAGACTCACCCAAATTCAAAGCTTCTGGAGGAAATAAAGTTACATCTTGATTAATCCAGTAAAACTTGAAGTATAAATTTAATTTAAAGAAATGAAATCGAAAGAAAACAAGTTGGACATAAAGGAGACAATCATGTTGTGAATGAACACAAACCGTAAGTGAGTTTGGCACAGTTGTAAAATTCCCTTGAAATATTTTACATTTGTGATGGTTAGTGTGAACCATACAAAAGAAAAATATAGTGAATTGTCTGAATGAAATGAATATTCACCACAGAGATTTTTTTATTGAGGTATTTGATGACCATTTTTCTGATTATTAGACTTTGAATTCATCAAAAATCTATAGAGATTACAATGTGGCTTTTACACATGCGTCTGCTGTACTCGACTTCCCCGGAATTTCGTAAACAGTAACACGGCCAGATCACTGAGGGGATTGAACTAGTTTTGTTGGAACTTTATTGGTGTAACTCTGGAATAATTACTAAAAAAGGTGATTTTTCAACAAATATTGAACTTGTCCCATCAGATGTGAATTTGATTTGTCCAGACCAAACGTTTGATTGTCCCAGACAGTCGGACTAGTGTTTAATGTCAAGCCTTGATGCTAAAGTAAATGTAATGTTTATTAAAAAAGTGCTTTGAACAAAAACAGTGTGAAAACTATACCAACAGCAGTCATTTCAATGTGTGTGAGAGCACAAATGAGTGAAATTATGACCGAATGCATCGTGTTTTTTGCCGACTACGTTGTTCTTACCTTTCCTCTCACTATTAAAGCAATTGTAGGTGCTGCTTTATATCCACCTTTCTCACAAACACCAAAAAGCATGATTTGATTGGATTTAATCAACACATGGTCCACATTTCTATCAATTTAATAGTGCTGCAGGTGGGACATGTAGACAGACTGCAGAAGTGTTGGTTGTTTGGCTTTTACTTGATGCGTCATCCACGTTAAGCAATCCAAGAACACTGTAGGCAGGACACTGGGCCAGATGTCTGAAAACAGAAGTGTTTTTTTTTTTTTTTAAATATGGCTGCGTCAGATATTTGCATACATAACTCTTATCAGCAAGGAAGTATTCAACTTCTGAGTCTGATAATCGTAAAAATTATGAATGACTCCTATAAATGAGGATTTTCAGTTTAAAGGAGAGGATGGGGGGATGATATATTCGCAGCTGTGCAGTCTGGAGTTGTTTTAGGTAATTTCTGGGGTAATGTTATTGATGGTGTGACCAGTCAAAGTGAGCACCAGTCAATTTGGCTGGTTAATTAATATTGTGAAGTGTTAGACTTGACACTTTGTTGCAAGCCTCTTTTTTTTAATTTTTATTGAGGTATTTCACCTGACGTCACAGGGTCACGTGACGCCCCGGTGTCCACCATTTTGGACGGCAAGCTAGTTAATGTCAACAACAGTAGCTAGTATGTTACTGCAGCAATATTTACGTTCAGTCATTTGGATGACTGTTAAAACCTTTCAGTCTCAAGTTTTTCCTTTACTGGATTTACTAGTTTACTGAGCGAGGGCGCGATGGCTCCCGGCTCGGCCGCCGAGGGCGCGATGGCTCCCGGCTCGGCCGCCGAGGGCGCGATGGCTCCCGGCTCGGCCGCCGAGGGCGCGATGGCTCCCGGCTCGGCCGCCGAGGGCGCGATGGCTCCCGGCTCGGCCGCCGAGGGCGCGATGGCTCCCGGCTCGGCCGCCGAGGGCGCGATGGCTCCCGGCTCGGCCGCCGAGGGCGCGATGGCTCCCGGCTCGGCCGCCGAGGGCGCGATGGCTCCCGGCTCGGCCGCCGAGGGCGCGATGGCTCCCGGCTCGGCCGCCGAGGGCGCGATGGCTCCCGGCTCGGCCGCCGAGCGCACTAGCTCAGTAAACTAGTAAATCCAGTAAAGGAAAAACTTGAGACTGAAAGGTTTTAACAGTCATCCAAATGACTGAACATAAACATTGCTACAGTAACATACTAGCTATGATGTTGTTGACATTAGCTAGTGCTAACAGCTAGTTGCTAATACACTGCTACAACTACACCGACCCTAATAATACAGTTCTTAGTCATTGCCTGGTAACAGCAAATTTATAACGGGCCATGTCTCAACAGACTAAGAAGTTATTTCAATGCCATTTAATAACATTTTGTTTATCCTGAGGACAGAAAGTAAATGAAAATGTGAACAAACCTTAGCTGTAATCAGATGGCGACCACCGGCTCCAGGGACGACCCGCTGATGTAGGCATGTTACCCAGCCTGACACAAAATATTTGTAGGCATCCAAACTCGTATACGCTTTCAGATCAATACCTGTGTATGGCGATGGGTTTTTAACGACATAGGTATAGAGATCATGTGGGCCGAAGTCAGGTAAAGACGAGGGCTTCGTGTACTTCCGTACGTCAGTGAGCAATCCTGGTGGAAGCAGGTAAACGTCGTTCTCTAAGCCTGCTAACCTCAATTTTTGCAAATAACTCTCCCTCTGCTCGCCCTGTAAATGCCCTACGTCGCTGGATAGTGAAGGTGTTTTCTGCATCTCGCTCCTTTTATGTTTTTCGTTTGTCGCCTTCCTCGCATTCAAACTGATTCGAGCCGTGCCGTCCAAAATGGCAGCATCACATGACTTGGTCACGTGAGTGAAATACCTCAATAGGTCAGTGTCCCCCCCCCCCCCGGCATGAATGAAGTGAGTTGATGGACAATATTCAGTACTTGTCTGTTAGCTACATTTAATTGGCTCTCCATTTAGCTTGACAAAGCAAGTGAGTGCATGTGGAGTGGGTGGGGCTTGTAGGAACTCTCTTATTATTGGCAAATTGAAAACACCTGCGTGGGCGGGACAGTGGTATAGTGGTTAGCGCTGTTGCCTCACAGCAAGAAGGTCCGGGTTCGAGCCCCGTGGCCGGCGAGGGCCTTTCTGTGTGGAGTTTGCATGTTCTCCCCGTGTCCGCGTGGGTTTCCTCCGGGTGCGCCGGTTTCCCCCACAGTCCAAAGACATGCAGGTTAGGTTAACTGGTGACTCTAAATTGACCGTAGGTGTGAATGTGAGTGTGAATGGTTGTCTGTGTCTATGTGTCAGCCCTGTGATGACCTGGCGACTTGTCCAGGGTGTACCCCGCCTTTTGCCCGTAGTCAGCTGGGATAGGCTCCAGCTTGCCTGCGACCCTGTAGAAGGATAAAGCGGCTAGAGATAATGAGATGAGAACACCTGCACAGATCAAACCCAGATAAATGTACAGCTCCTGTCCCATTTTATTGGGGAGAAAGACTGCTCTTTAGGCATATATTTGAGCAATACCACATACTATGTTAAATTGCAGAGCTCCTAAACAAAATGCGTCAAGATTGACAGGTCGAGTAATATATCTTTTTTTTTTTTTTTTTTTTTGTATTAGGGCTCCAGAGATCCTGACAAGAAATGGACACAATCGTGCTGTTGACTGGTGGAGTCTTGGAGCACTGATGTATGACATGTTAACTGGGGCAGTGAGTGCAGTTTGTCATTTTCATGTTTAGTTAAACCTGTGTACCATATAGGGGAGAATACTGTAAGGGTGTGTCTCCACATAGTGCCCCGCCCCCCCCCCCCCCCCCGAGCACCACCGTCTTTTTGTTTTTCTTTTTTCCTTCCTTCTTTCCCAACCCCCAGTTGTTCCCAATGATATACAGTTAGGTCCATAAATATTTGGACAGACATTTTTCTAATTTCGGTTCTGTACTTTACCACAATGAATTTTGAACAAAACAATTCAGATGCAGTTGAAGTTCAGACTTTCAGCTTTAATTCAGTGGGTTGAACAAAATGATTGCATAAAAATCTGAGGAACTAAAGCATTTTTTAAACACAATCCCTTCATTTTAGGGGCTCAAAAGTAATTGGACAAATTAAATAATTGTAAATAAAATGTTCATTTCTAATACTTGGTTGAAAACCCTTTGTTGGCAATGACTGCCTGAAGTCTTGAACTCATGGACATCACCACACGCTGTTTCTCCTCCTTTTTAATGCTCTGCCAGGCCTTTACTACAGCGGTTTTCAGTTGCTGTTTGTTTGTGGGCCTTTCTGTCTGAAGTTTAGTCTTTAACAAGCGAAATGCATGCTTAATTGGGTTGAGATCAGGTGACTGACTTGGCCATTCAAGAATATTCCACTTCTTTGCTTTAATAAACTCCTGGGTTGCTTTGGCTTTATGTTTTGGGTCATTGTCCATCTGTATTATGAAACGCCGACCAATCAGTTTGGCTGCATTTGGCTGGATTTGAGCACACAGTATCAGGGTTCCTGCGGGTCCTTAAAAAGTCTTAAATACAACTTTCGGTTTTCAAGGCCTAAAAATGTCTTAAATTGTTTGGAATGACTGGAATTTTCGAAAGGGAGGTATTAAATTTTAATATTGGACCGAACGAGTGAAATGTCTCCATCTGATTTGGGGTATTTTTTTTTTTTTCTTAACCGTAATTTTAAGTGACCAGCGTACCTTTTGGGGGCAGCATTGGTTCTGTACATTCCGTAGATCAAGAACTAACGTTAGGAGGCTACTGGAGGAAGTGTGGTGTCAAGTCAAGTCAAGTTTATTTGTACAGCGCTTTTAACAATAAACATTGTCGCAAAGCAGCTTTACAGAATTTGAACGACTTAAAAGATGAGCTAATTTTATCCCTAATCTATCCCCAATGAGCAAGCCTGTGGCGACGGTGGCAAGGAAAAACTCCCTCAGACGACATGAGGAAGAAACCTCGAGAGGAACCAGACTCAAAAGGGAACCCATCCTCATTTGGGCAACAACAGACAGCCTGACTATAATATTAACAGTTTTAACAGGTATAACCCTCAACTGTCCTCATGGGGCCGTCCTTCACAGGAGTGGGGCGATAAAACTCCGACCAGACACAGGGCACCAGGATGGATCAAGCAGGTCCGAGGGGCAGAAGAGGCCAGCATCTCAATCCCAGGATCAACATGTAACTCAGAGGGACAGATGGGGGGGGGGGGAGAGAGAGAGAGAAAGAAAACATGTTGTTAGGTATGCCCTAAAAATGACAAGTATTAAATCTGTGTGGTAGGCTCGCAGAGACGAGAGTCTTTACATCAGGCATGACACACAATGGCATGTTAATATGGTAAAAAAAATATATCATGACCTGCTCTGGCTGGATGCTTGATTGGGTGATGGGAGCACACTCCTCAGCAATGATGAGATGCAGATGGGACCCTTAGGCCTGGCCAAGACAATTCAGTTACATTTCACCGGGTCTGGGACATGCGACAGAATGTCTGACGGCCGATTCCCTGCAGGCTACGATAGCCAGTCGAGGTCCCCACCGTCTCCACCAAAAGATTTCCTGTTGACTCCATGTAACTCAGAGGGACAGATTTGGAGTGGGGGGGGAGAGAAAGAAAACACAGGTGGTTAGGTATGCCCAATGTCACCTGAATAAGTAGGAACAGTATACATATTGCACCGAGTACAAGCAGGGACTCCGGCAACTAACTATGACAGCATAACTAAAAGGAGAGAGCCAGAAGGTAACACAGGCATGAGGGAGCCCCGGGACATAAAGCAGCCAGCCACTGCACCGTCAACAAACTCGAGTGAGCAAGCGAGTGGGGACTGACAGCATCCATACATCCCAGTTTACCAAAACACTCTGTCTGAGGACCCTCCAGATCTACTCCTTTACCTCATAAACACCATTAATAAAAGGCTTGACTAAACAGATATGTTTTCAGCCTAGACTTAAATGCTGAGACTGTGTCTGATTCCCGAACATTACTTGGAAGGCTGTTCCATAACAGTGGGGCTTTGTAAGAAAAGGCTCTGCCCCCTGATGTAGCCTTCACTATACGAGGTACCAGCAGATAGCCTGCACCTTTTGATCTAAGTAGGCGTGGCGTGGTGTGGTGGTTGTGAAGAGTGAGAGAAGGCAGGTAGCTTACGAGGGCGAAAGTGTTGATAATTATGGGAAGATGTCTGTTTAACGACAAGTGGTTGGGGGATGACGAATACCCCCAAAATAAGGAGAAGAATCGTTTGCCATAAAAAGCGTTGGATCGCACAAATGTGTTTAAAGACGATAACGCAGCGCTGGGGACACGGCCGACTGGGAAACTGGTTTTTCACGGACACGAGGCGCGCGCGTGTGTTAGAGGTCAAGCACTCTGGAGTGAAATGCAAGGGGGTTCGCGCATGCGCACAAGAGTCAGGTTGAAAATGGGACTTATAGGACATAATGATTAGCATCATTTTTTTACATAACCTTGTTTATTGTACTAAGTTTAATATAAATATATAAACAACCTTTATTTAAACTCAATTAAAAAGAACTACAGAAAATACAATAATTCTAAATATAGTACAATATAAATAATTTGTATAAAAAGTTTTTGTTTTATTACCCATCGTCTACAACAGTGTTAATATTATAATAATAATAATAATAATAATAATAATTATTATTATTATTATTATTATTATTAACAACCACTAATAATTAGTAGTGGTAATTATTATTGATTAATCATTACTACTTATGAATTAGTGATAAGTACTAGGGATTATTACATGTTATTAAAATTATTACTAATTAAAAAGTAGTAATTGGTAGAATACAAACAAATTAAATCGTGAACATTGATAAACAATAACACTACTAGTAATACTTGATGTTATCAGTACAACTGTTATCAATTTTCACTATTAAAAACAAATTATCTATAATCCATGAGTAATTGTTTGTATCACTACTACTACTAATAATAACTACTTTTTTAATAATAATTTTAACTAATCTTATAACTCAATTTTATAGCATTTTAATAATCACTACTTTGTGTAATTTAGTAGATGATTACTAAATTATTAAATTACATTTTGATAATCACTGCTTATTAAGTAGTAATAATACTGAATTATAATAATTGCTACTCTGTTAATATAGCTAATAAGTAGTGATTATTAAAATGTTATAAAATTGAGTTATTTTTATTATTAAAGTAGGTAGTAGTAGTAATACAAACAATTATTCATGGATTATAGATGATTAATGATTATTTTTGAATAATGAACATTAATATAACAATTGCACTGATGATAATTAGTTTAGTTATTACAACACATTGATATTGATGATAATGGTTATGAAAGGTGACAGTTGTTTTTCTGTGTTTAATGTAACGCTCTGATGATTGTATGACTGCATAAATAGGTTTATGCTGTTACCTGCTATAATGCAGAAGATACTCGAGAACTTCCTCAGCCAGCTGTGTACTGTACAACACTCAGACTGATTTTGCTGTCGGACACAATCACACATTATCAAAGCTAATCTTTGGGGGTTGAAATAATGCCGGCTAAGGTTGTTCAGCTGGTTCTACTTGCCGTTTATTGTTTTCGTTTTTGAAATGATTCATGGTGTTTTCTCCAGTAAACACCAGTCTTCTCCTTGCTGCTACAGTAGTTCTGCAGGCCCAAAACACACGACTTTGCTTCAGCTGTTTGCATGTCTAACAGTAGCCGTTGATGCACCCTGTTGTTCACCAATTGTGTGCATTCTTCTAACAGTAGCCGTTGATGCACCCTGTTGTTCACCAATTGTGTGCATTCTTCTTAAAGTTAGTAAAAAAAAAAAACTATTGCAGAAAACAGTTTTAAGTTGTCGTATTTATCATTTTCTTTGCCATGCTACAGTCTTAATTTTTCCATTTAAAGGTCTTGAAAAGGTCTTAAGTCTTTAAATTTGTACTTGAAAAATGTGCAGATACCCTGAGTATGTCTCTGAATACCTCAGAATTCATGCGGTTGCTTCTGTCCTGTGTCACATCAATAAACACTAGTGACCCAGTGCCACTGGCAGCCATGCATGCCTAAGCCATCACACTGCCTCCACCTTGTTTTACAGATGATGTGGTATGCTTTGGATCATGAGCTGTACCATGCCTTTGCCATACTTTTTTTTCTTTCCATCATTCTGGTAGAGGTTGATCTTGGTTTCATCTGTCCAAAGAATGTTCTTCCAGAACTGTGCTGGCTTTTTTTAGATGTTTTTTAGCAAAATCCAATCTAGCCTTTTTATTCTTGAGGCTTATGAGCGGCTTGCACCGTGCAGTGAACCCTCTGTATTTACTTTCATGCAGTCTTCTCTTTATGGTAGATTTGGATATTGATACGCCTACTTCCTGGAGAGTGTTGTTCACTTGGTTGGCTGTTGTGAAGGGGTTTCTCATTATTCCGCGATCATCCACCACTGTTGTCTTCTGTGAGTGTCCAGGTATTTTTGCATTGATGAATTCACCAGTGCTTGCTTTCTTTCTTTCTCAGGATGTACCAAACTGTAGATTTTGCCACTCCTAATATTGTAGCAATTTCTCAGATGGGGTTTTTCTGTTTTCTCAGCTTAAGGATGGCTTGTTTCACCTGCATGGAGAGCTCCTTTGACCGCATGTTTTCTTCACAGCAAAATCTTCCAAATGCAAGCACCACACCTCAAATCAACTCCAGGCCTTTTATCTGCTTAATTGAGTGATGTGACATAAAGGAATTTCCCACACCTGCCCATGAAATAGCCTTTGAGTCAATTGTCCAATTACTTTTGGTCCCTTTAAAAACAGGGTGGCACATGTTAAGGAGCTGAAACTCCTAAATCCATCCAATTTTAATGTGGATACCCTCAAATGAAAGCTGAAAGTCTGGACTTTGTCCATTATATAACTATAACTTGAATATGTTTCAGTAAACGGGTAAAAAAAAGAAAATTTGTGTCCAAATATATATGGACCTAACTGTATCTCACACACTTAAACAAAAAACCCCACAACAACTGTGATGTGTGTGTGTGTGTGGGTGTTTTTTTTTTTTTTTTTTTTTTTATATATAAATGTCTGTCTATCCATCTATCTCTTACACAAACACACACAATTGTTGTGGGTCCCCCCCCCCCCCCAAGCACTCTGCCTTTTTGTGAACTTTTCAGAAAGGTGTGGTGTTGTCATTGCCTGCCTGAAAAGGAGCAGCAATCATGTGGGTGGGACTTGTCACTCTGGTAACCAAGAAAATGGAAGAAAAGCTTGTTGTGGACGTTTCTGTCTATCCTGAGCTGTAAGAATGAATGCTATATGGGCACATGCCCCAAGACTACTCCAAGTGTATTTGTTTTAAAGTGCTAGTCTAACGAAAATTACATCATAAAATCCTGGGTTTTGTGTGTGTGATGTGCTCAAATAGGTTGTAAAGTTCACTGATAAGTTAAAAAAAAAAAAAAAACTGGTTTGAAAAACTTTTTGCATCTGAATTTTGTTCCAAAAATCACTAAAAGCTATTTTTATATATATATTTTTTAAAGCTAATAATTTTAATCACTAAAATTATTAGATTGCAGTGATTTACAGATCAGCGGTGCTACATGTATGACGTCATATACAAGACACTGCTGTCTTTTGGGTCTGCACGGACTCTAATACTGTTCTTTGCAGTGGCGTGCGTTCTTGATACTGATTCTTTTGAAAAAGACATGAAAGCTCTTCAAATTCGTCCTCAATCTTTGTTTGGTTGTCTGAGTATGATTTATAACCTATAGCCATGGAGAAAAAGGTGGACAAATGCGCAAGCCAACTCGCTCGTGAAGAAGAGGAGCAACAACTGCTCCAGTGGTTTTCTGAAACCCAGGAAGTTGATGCATAGTTTGCTTATTCGATTTATTTATTTATTTATTTATTTATTTCTGATTTGGTGTTCAGCTTTCACAGTTATGATAAAGCAGTGTCTCTTTGTAATTGTCATCTTTTGTAACCTCACTTGGTAGGCACAAGGCTAAATAATAGCAGTAATTAGGGACTTAGTTTCACTAAGTAATTTAAGTACTTGGTGCTGGAGCTGGCAGGAGTGGGTGTCACATTGTGCCATATGCATTGTGTGCAGCGAGCATGCAACAACCAGGAATTTATTAGGGTTCACCTCCAAAACTAAGTTGCTCATAAAACTACAACCTTTTCTGGTCCTAATAGTACCAATTGGGACCATGCAGACCCTTTCTATTTTGTGCTACAACGTTAAGTAGAGTGGGGGGGGTCAGCGTGCAATTACCATTATTTATTTTTCACTAAAATCTCTAATCATAAGAGTTTTTTTTTTTTTTCAAAATTCCAAAACCTATGAGCTTGTAGTATCCCTTTACGGAAAGCTGATTGGTGAGTTGAACCTGTTTGAAATTTTATGGTAAAGTCCCTACTCATCGGGGGGGGGTTGGGGGGAGGGGGGATTTATCTTCTGTATTTATAGGCTCTGAAAGAGATTCTCTCACAACATGAGCAAAATGTACGCTGTTCAATTAATACTATATCTTCAGGTACTATCCAGCTTCCATCAAATACTGCCTGTAAACAAAAACTGTCTAAAGCCCACCACACACCTTCCCAATTCGCTTACAATTTTGTCGGGCCGATTAAATCGCTTGTGAATCGTAAATGTGTGCAGGGGCACCTCGTAGCAGATTTCATCGGTTCTCGGTTGCTCGGTTCAGATCAAACTGGTCTTGATATTTTTGTACGCGATCTCCTCGTACGCAACACAATCAGTAGTGTGTGCATTTATTACTACGATCTCATTGGTTATGATAAATTTAAACAGCCAATTGGAGTGCCAGGATTGATCACATGGTGTAAATAAGGCAAAATGGTGACTTGCGACAATCACACGTGGACTTCAGACCGGGAAGTACAACTCGTCACTTTGGGAAGCGTCCACCTGTCTTTATGACATTAGTTCACCTGATTACAGCAAACGGGAAAAGAGGAACGAGGCTATGGCTGTAATCATGTCAGCTTTGAAAATGCCTGGTAAAGTATTGTCAGTGGTACAGAAATCGCTTGTCCGGGATCCCGGAACAAGTTGAATTTTAAGAACGACTGAACAAATTAGAATTTTTTTATTATTATTATTATTATTGATTTGTCTAGTTGGGATTATCCCTTTTTGATTCTAATATTCAAAATTTAATACTTCCCTATACATGTGTGTAATATCACGTGATGTGATTTTGTATAAAAATAAAATCACATGATATCTTGAACACGTGACCATCTATTCGGGCTGCATGTGTACGACGTCTCGCAAATGTGTGCGGAGAATTTTGAACTGATCAAATCGGGCCTGTATACTAGTCACCGATCGCCCGACACACGAAGCCCAGGTGAAATCGGGAAGGTGTGCGCTGGGCTTAAACAACCACTCTCTTCTCCTTTCAGTATTTCATCTGAGTGTGCTATAGCCAAAACAGCCTAAGCATCGGTGTCTACTGTTGTACAAATAGCAGCAGCTCCTCCTCCAAATACTGCATCAGGCACAAACAGAAACAGCCTTTCCACTCTCTCCTTTAACTACAGCATCGGAATTTTAGTAAAAAAATAACGGTGACTGTGTGCTGACCTACACGCGTGCGCACGCACACCTCTACTTAACGTTGTAGCACAAAATAGAAAGGGTCTTAATTGGTACTGTTAGAACCAGAAAAGGTTGTAGTTTTGTGAGCAACTTAGTTTTGGTGGTAAACCCTAAGAGTTGTTGCACGCTTGCTGCACGCAATGCATATGGCACAACCCGCCAGCCGTTCCTGCCGGCGCTGAATGTGTGTGTTTTTTTTTTTTTTTTTTTTTTTTTTTTTAAAGCCTTGTATAAAACTTCAGAACTGCTATCAGTTAAAAAGATAAGACTAAAGACAACTAATAAATTCAAGCAACAGGCTAAACGCAAGCTTGACTCTTACTGTGTGGTGAGCTCTTTGGGATGGTGCTTCTGACATTTGTTTCCAGATCCTAGGAACTGCTCCGTGTACCAGACATTACTCAAATCCTTCTATGTGAATCTGCCTCACAAATGTTTTTTTCAAAACGTATGGCGCAGACACCAAACTGTCCTGTCGGCTTGAAGTTACCTCTCTGTCCTTACAAATCGAACCCATTTGTTCCGCAAGTGTCCTGCCAATTTTGGGCTATAATGAGTCAAAATTCTGCCTTTTTGTAAAAATTGGCTACACTTGAACAGCCTCAAAGGACACACCTCTTAGGAGGCATACTTTTGGTTTTAGTTTTGTTGTGGAATAAAAAAAAATGAACATGCTACATTTTACAAAGCAGACGAAGCCAGAAATGCCATGAACTTTCAAGCTTCGCACATGTAAAATCACTTCCTTTGACCTTAAAAGTAACTTACCAAGAACACGTTCATGTAATGGTGGACTCAAACAACCAAAATTTACTAACTAAATTGAATGTGTTCCCGGTCTTGTATTAAAATACAATTTAGACAGTAAACTATTTAACGTCTAGTTTTATAAGGTATAATTTCCAGGGGTGATGTCATTTTCGTAAGACTAGCACTTGAATCATTTGAAATTGTCCATTTCTAGCCTGTTGATGCACAAGATAGAAATGGACAATTTCAAATGATTTTTGACAGGTTTCCAGATTTCACATTTGTCATCAAGGTGTTAAGTAAAAGGAGACATTTTTGGTCATCAAACACACTAAATTCAGTTATTTGTCATTAGTTCTGTGAGCAGGAAAGCACAGACAAAATGCCATTAAAAACAAAATAGCGTCTGTAAAGGGTCAAACTAGTTGTCAGCCAGTGAGGGTTTCTTTTACTATTATTGGTTCACTTATTCCTTGACAACAATAGTACAAAATTTGGGACTGATCCCTAAAAGCATTCAGATTAATTAATACCCAACATTCAAATTATACACTGTTTTCTACACAGTGCCTTTAGTTGTATCCTGCTGTGATTAAAACTTGTGCAAGTAAATAGTAAAATCACTGCAGGTCATATACAGTTTGTTTGTGGGGAACAATTGATTTAAATTTGGGGAGGAAGCAGGGTGCAGTGGGTGTGTCTACAACAGGGTGCCCATTTCTCTTTAGAGAGCAAGCAGCAGAAGCGCATCTTGTCTGCTTTGGCGATTTGATAAGACACAGATGACACACAGATAAAACAATCTACCCCCCCCAAATATGAGGTCACATTAGTCCTGATACTACCTGGGACTGTGGGAGAGAAACTGGCCACCGTCATTTAAACCACCTGTGGCCAACTGTGATTTTTAGTCAGAGTTACTGAAATATAGTTTGCTAGCCAGTTAGTGATGAGGTTTCTGGCTCTTTTCAGTGAGCCAGATCACTTGGATGAGCACACCAATTAAAGTTGACTCTTTTGGTTCATTACCATTTTGTCCAAAACTGTATACAGTGGCTGTAATTTCTATACTTCACATTAATTTTTGTATTTTACAAAATCTTTTAAATAGTAAAATGTTAAGAATCAGCAAGGTTTGAGTCGGTTCATCTAAAGGAACTGGTTCAAAGACTCATTTTGTGAACGACACATCAGTTTAGCCAGTTTGTCATGTAGAATTTTTTTTTTTTCTCCTCCCTCCCTTCAATGTTGAGAGCGGAGCACCATACCTAAGAAAAAATGGTAAACTCATCGGGTCTTTTTTTTTTTTTTTTGTGGTTTGTACGTGTACTAGAGGTCTGCGCGGGACAGAATGTGCAGTCCCGCTCCCGCCCGCGCCTGCCATATTTTGTCCCGCTCCCGCCCGCAAATCCCGCATGATGCAGACGTTCGCGTTATTTCTCACGAAAGTTCTTGTCGTTGGCTTGGGGAATTAAACATGCTGAGCTCTCCACTGACCGATCCTTCACCTAGCGCACGTAGCGAGGGTGCGTGTTGCCAGGCGGCATGCGCAGCTGAGGCTTTACAGAGAGACCTAACACACTTACCAAAATCTACAGTGGATATTAAGAATATTGTACATTGCACATGGCTTATGTCACTCCTCACATTTACATTCTAGGAAATACAAGTAGGCCTATAAGAAATTAATATAATTTAAAGACACAGCGTGATGGTGCCCCGCCCCCTACTTTGAGTGGATTTGAGCATAAATATCTACAGCTCACGTTCAGGGGTGCGTTTCCCAAACAACCAACCAAGTTAGCATTAAACCAATATGGTACGATGCAAGTTTGAACTAATTAACATCCAAAAAACGACTGTTTCCCAAAGCTGTAGTACCAACTTGGTCTGAACCAAATTGATTTGAACCAATACAGTTCAAACCACGATGTTTTCAGATGTGTTCGGATGGTCTCATTTATTGTCGGAATTCAGAGAAACAACCCGAAGTTGGCTGACAGTGCGAACGGCATTTCACCATTAAATGACCGTTAAGCCAAATTTGGTGCGTCCATAATCTTCCCCTGATACTTGCAACTTGGTGTAGATGTTCATTTAGACTAATATAAAATTGCAATACCCCTCATTTGGAAATCACGTGTAAACAAAAGGCATCTCCATAAATTAAAGCATCATATACTAGTTTCGGCTATAAGGCTATTTGCCCTGATTAAAAATAGCTAAGCAAACTGCTGTGAGATGGCACAGATAATGTTATGTAGATCTACATGTTGTGTATTTATAGGTGGCATTGTTAGGTTTATTGTAAGTTTATTGTTTGACTCTGACATTCTGCTGACACATTCCAAGTTGAGCGCTGTATGCGCTCATGATTGACAGCTCTCGCTACTTGCACTCCCACTTCCGAGTCTGTGGCATTATGATTCCAACCGCGATTTCATTCTCCTCTCATATGAAGTGTTACGCAACCACAACCAGCTCCTCAGATTATACACTGTCTATTTCTCGCTTTAAATTGAACAATCTGTGCGATACACCGTCAAACAACTGAGATATTTAAGCATTGAGACATTCCGTCTGCCATGTTGAATGCAGTTGACACCTTCAGACAAAGTTGGTTAGGTGAAACTAAGCACTGAGAGGTGCTGAAACTAAGCACTGAGAGGTGCTGAAACTAAGCACTGATGCCCCTTTTCCACCAAAGCAGTTCCAGGGCTGGTTCGGGGCCAGTGCTTAGTTTGGAACCGGGTTTTCTGTTTCCACTGACAAAGAACTGGCTCTAGGGCCAGAAAAACCGGTTCCAGGCTAGCACCAACTCTCTGCTGGGCCAGAGGAAAGAACCACTTATGTCAGCGGGGGGGCGGAGTTGTTAAGACCAACAACAATAACAAGACTGCAAAAGATCGCCATTTTTAAGCGACGAGAAGCCGCAGCTGTACAAACGCTAAGTCATCCATTATTGGGGGCCAAGCAGCAAAGCTGCGCAGGCACCCATAGGGATTCTACTGTTTCTGCTTCTTATTATTATTCGTTCTTCCGCCTCTGCGTCTCTATGGCAACCCCTAGAACTGTCTGGCGAAAAGTTGTGAAATTTTGCACACTGATTCTTGACAAACTCAAAGTTCTTCTCAGCAAGTTTCAAGTCACCACCTTAAACTCTCTAGCACCACCAGGTCAAAGTCGCAGGTACATTTCTGCTTGTAACTTTTGAACCGTTGGTCCGATTTTCAAAAACTTGGTATCCCTGGAATCCTTGGGCCAAGCTGAATGCAACGCACCCTATGAGGTCATTTTCCGCAAGGATAGTTTTCCCGCCATTTTGAATTTTGTGAATCAATTAAAATGCTTCTCCTCCCTCAATTTTTGACCAATTTCTCCCAAACTTGGTACATAGCAACTTTTGGACTAAGCTGCACAAGGGCATTACCCGGTGTTTTGAATTTCATAAGCGTTTGGCTGTGACAGCCAATCAAAATTGGCTGCACAGACGCGAAACAAGAAGTGTGCTCATATCTTGGCCGCCCTTTGGCGTATCTTAACGAAACTTAGTGGCATTATGCCCCACCCCTCCAAAAAGGCCCACGAACAAATTGGCCGCTACGGGACGCTATAACTAGGAAAAATGACTTTTGGCTCATATCTCATGATGAGTTTTGGGTAGAAACAAAATTCCACTATCTCTGGAATCCTTGGGTCAAGACGAATCCATCGCACCCTATGCCGTCATATTCTGCCTTGAGGATTTTCCACCATTTTGAATTGTTAAAATCAATAATTCTATGGCAACCCATAGAACGGTTTGAAGAGAGGTTGTGAAATTTGGCACACTGATTCTAGGCTGCCTCAAGGTTCTTGTCAGCAAATTTCAACTCACCACCTCAAACTCTCTAGCGCCACCAACAGGTCAAATTTGGAAGTACATTTCTGTTTGTTACTTTTGAACCGTACGTCTGATCATCAAAATCTTAGTATCGCTGGAATCCTTCGGTCAAAAAAAAAAATTTAGTATGAGGGCGCTTACCATGGTGAGGGAGCGAAGCGGGGGGGGGGTTTACCGGTCCCCCCCCCCGCCGTGCAAAGCCTTTGAAAAATGCTCCAATGGGACATTCTGAGGCTATCTGAGAGGGAAATTGTAACAAATTGTCTGTCAACATTGAAAAAGAAAGAAGTAATCTTCTGCCCCGGACAGTCTTTGGCTTTCTTCCGCTTCGTGCCACGGGATGACATCTTTTAAATGCCCAAGTGTCAACAAAAACAACTTGCGAACTACTTCTGTCAAAAGCTCCCGCGCTGGTGGGTGAAAGGTCATTCAGTCTCGAGAAATCTCGCTCTATAAGTCAGCTGACCTTGTATGATGTAACCCATGTCAAATCTCGCGAGAGCAGCCACGACAAGTAAACAACTAAACAACATGGCGCCTCAGTCTGGAAACCGCCAATTCGGATTGTTTTTGCACCGTCTGGCAGTGTATCTACTATGATTGGAATATTTTTGGAGTAATTATAACGTATTTGATGATCAGACACATTGTCACGTAGTGTTGCTGGGATGTTTTCATGGAATCGGTAAGGGGGCGCACGCCAAGAGTAAGAGGGCACAGCGCCCCTGTTCCCCCGTTTAGACGAAAGCCTGGTTTGGCTGCAGCAGCCAATCAAGTTTGGCTGCGAAGACACAAAACAGGATGTGAGCTCATATCTCGGCTGCCCTTTGATGTATCTTAATGAAACTTGATGGCATTATGCCCCACCCCTCCAAAAGCGCCCACAAAAAATTTGTAACAAATTGGCTAATAGGGGGCGCTATAACTAGTAAAAATGCGTTTTGGCTCATATCTCATTTTGTGTTTAGATTAGGAACAAAATTCAAGTACCTTTTGGAATCCTTTTGCCAGGACAAATCCAACGCACCCTATGAAGTCATATTTCGCTTTGTAAATTTTCCGCCATTTTGGATTTTGTCGAAATCAATAAAAGTTACTCTTCCCTCAATTTTTGACCAATTTTTCCCAGACTTGGTACATAGCATCATTGGACCAAGCCGCACAAAAGTTATGCTCAGTGTTTTTGAAATTTTAAAACTGTTTGGCCGCAGCAGCCAATGAAACGCAGCTGCGAAGACGCCAAACAGGAAGTGAGCTCATATCTCGGCAGCACTTTGACGTTTCTTAACCAAACTTGGTGGGATTATGCCCCACCCCTCCAAAAGGGCCCATACCAAATTTGGTGCACATTGGCCATTAGGGGGCGCTATACAAAATGTGTTTTGGCTCACGTCATTGAGCTCATATCTCAGCAGTCTTTTAGCATACATTTACCTGGAAATTCACCATAAAGTTGGTAGTCTTTTACCTCAAAGTGGTTGCAAATAGCAATTACTATAACTGAAATCATTGAAAAAGGTTGTGACACTTTGTATTTTTTAAATAAAAACAAAATGCTATCATTTTCAAAACATTCAATCCATTTACAAGATGGAGAATTGTGCAAAGACAACATACCAGCCGTTAAAGCCTAGCCAAATTTATTGTTTTGAGGGAAATATGTGCTCATTTAAAATTTGATACATGCAACAAATCTCAAAGTTGGGACAGGGCCAATAAAATCAGCAAATGACCTTGTATCTCCATCAAACGATGGTATATCGACATGAAACTTCTTGTGGGTGCTCGTGACCATCTGTCTGGCCCAAATGCATTCTGCTGGCCTGACGACGAGGCTCATATTCTGCTTGGCCCCCACATTGCTGCTTGCAGCTATATTTATTATTGTTGTTGCTGCTGCTGCTTCTTCCGCATTTGTTTTTGCTTTGATATTCGTGCCAAGGTTTAAGCAAACGTAGCGACGTAACTGAAGTATACAGCGACGTAATGACATGGCTCCGCTTAGCACCGCGAGCTATGGAAAAGCAAACTGGTTCTCAGCTGGCTCGCAAGTTGAACGAGTTGTGAACCAGCACTGGCCCCGAACCAGCCCTGGAACTGATTTGGTGGAAAAGGAGTATAAGAGGTGCTGAAACTAAGCACTGAGAGCGGAAAGGAATCGGAAATGTACGCGAGATTAGACCACATCTGTAAATTTAGGCATCTTAAAATGTTTTTATTAATGCCAAATTATATATGATAGACATAAATTATTAACTTGTACATTTTTTTTTTAACACGTTTTTAGTTAGCGGGACTGCAGCTTATCACCTGTCCCGCCCGCTCCCGCATTGTGCACTCCCCCTCCCGCCCGCGCCCGCAATGAGCTTTCAAAATTTGTCCCGCACTGCTTTGCGTCGGGTGCCGCAGGACTCCCGCGGGAGTGCGGGACTCTAACGTGTACCACCACTCGTACACACCGCCTAGTGGCCAGTGTTAGTAATTACCAGTCATACACACCACCTAGTGGCCAGTGTCAGTAATTACCAGTCATACACACCGCCTAGTGGCCAGTGTTAGTAATTACCACTCATACACACGGCCTAGTGGCCAGTTTTAGTAATTACCACTCATACACACCGCCTAGTGGCCAGGGTTAGTGATTACCAGTCATACACACCGCCTAGTGGCCAGTGTTCGTAATTACCAGTCATACACACCGCCTAGTGGCCAGTGCTAGCCAGTAAAGAAATAAGACAAAAGAGACTGGCTATGATATAAGAGAATTCTACAACCCAGAAACAGATGGGAGCTCTGCTTTTAGGCAGTGCCTAAATCTATATATTATCTTTGTGTGTGTTTGGAGGCTGATGCTGTTTTGCCTTTGTAGCCACCATTCACTGGGGAAAACCGGAAGAAAACCATCGACAAAATTCTTAAATGCAAACTGAATCTCCCACCCTACCTCACACAAGAAGCCAGGGACTTGCTTAAAAAGGTAGGACAGCAACCACTATTATGATATTCTTGATATAGCTCCCAATAGAATAGCTATATAAAAAAGATTTTTAAAATGTGTCCAGCTACTGAAAAGAACTGCCTCATCTCGTCTTGGAGCTGGACCTGGAGATGCGACAGAGGTGCAGGTTGGTACACACTTCTTTCATGTTCGTGAAGGTTGTTCCTGTTCACATTACCTGTTGAAATGTTTATTTTACAGACCACAAAAATTAATTTCCCCTGTATTTCATGGCTTTTTGATTTTTCTTAGACTCATCCATTCTTCCGGCACATTAACTGGGAGGATCTTCTTGCACGGAAAGTAGAGCCACCTTTCAAGCCTTTCCTGGTGAGTTCTTGCATGCTCCTTTTCTTTCACTTGTTTCTTTGCTAGCTGGCAAAGCAGGGGTTAAATACGTCTGTATTTTTTAATTATTTATTTATTTTAAAATGAACTCTGCTTTTGCTTTCTTAGCAATCTGCTGAGGATGTGAGTCAATTCGATTCAAAGTTCACCAGCCAGACTCCTGTCGATAGTCCTGATGACTCTACACTCAGTGAAAGTGCAAATCAGGTCTTCCTGGTAAGGCTGAAGAAAACTTCCTTTTTTTTTTTTTTTTTAATAAATAAAAGAAACCCTTTGGATGTGTTGTGCATTTTGTTTGTTTGTCATTTTATTTATTGTATTTTTAGGGCTTTACATATGTAGCTCCATCAGTGTTGGAAAACGTGAAGGAGAAATTCTCATTTGAGCCAAAAATTCGATCACCTCGCCGCTTTTTAGGGAGTCCAAGAACGCCAGTGAGGTAATGAGTTTAATATCTGTATGTAGATTTGCATTATGTGTCTATTTTTTTTAATATACTGTGTGTATATTTTATTTATTTATTGGGTCCATCTCACAAACTGGTCTTTCATTTGGGACATTATGGTCAAAAAATAAATTTTCTAATTTTTTTTTTTTGCATTTACTTAACACTCAGTGTTTCTTTTGTCATGTTTAATAAGAATAAAGATAACATCTTGCTTTATCTGGCCTCCACTGTGGAAAATTTTAACAATGTTCTGAAGTTCACTTGTGTAACATGGAAACTATGCATTTAAAAACCCTCTTTAATAACCAACGAATATCTTTTTCTGTACATATGTTTCTTTAAATGCAATTATTAGACAGAAAAACAAAAACGCATCATTTTTAAATTTTGCTCCTTAGTTTTGAATGTTCATCAGTTGTCATACATTTTTATTAAACTTTGTTGTGCCTGCAGGATGTCATGTAGATACACCCCTTATTTTGTACTAAATTAGCATAATAGTAATACACAGACAAAAGTTTGAAACTGTCACACTCATTAATTTATTTGCTTTTTCATCACTAATGTAACATGGAAACGTTTTTTTCTTTTTACAGTGAAGATATTACTTATCACATCTGAAAAAGTTGCAGATCTACACACTGCATTAAAATGTAATCATTAGTTATGTTTTCATTACAATTCAAATGTTTGTCATTTGATTTACATATAAACTACATCATGAAGAATTAAAGCTCCTCCTTCAGAGATGAGTGGAAAATATTGAATAAATTTCCTCTTTTTGATTGCTTGGGTTAGAAATGCCAAGTTATGATGACTGAATTGATTATTCACTTAAATATGAATAATATGATACATTTTGGGTATTTGACATGTCGAAATAGGACTGTTTAAAACTTTTAGCTTTTCATTTTAAAAAACAAAATCACAGATTTATAACAATTTTTATATGGCGTAGTGATTTTACGTTACTACTTTTGGTGAAGTAGTGACCTTGAACCTGAGGCTTTCCGTTTAGATCAAAACACACGATCGTATTGGTTTTGGGTATGCGGAAAATGGAGTTACAACGGTGATCAAATATTTTGCATGATGTTTTATTACGGTTATGATTATTCTGTAAGCGCATCAATCCTTAGGTGTATAAAGTTACAACTTAAAATACAGTTAGTGATAACTGTAGACTTTTCAGTAGACTACAACCTTTTTAAGGGAATGCGATGTAGTAAACATCATGTCCCAGATCAAGCCGCCGTTTTTCCACAAATTTGCAGAATTTTTGCCAAATTCTGAATATTCACATCAAAGATTTAGTTTTATCTGTATTTCTTTCATAACTTTTTATTTCAAATTAAAACCAACATCACCATTCAAAACCATAAAGTTTATTGACTGTGAGTATATTTAGTTGGGTGCACCCCTGGTTAAGATGTGTTAAAAGCCTTAAAATCAATTTTTATTGCAGAAGCATAATCTCTCACTGAAAATTGTAGAAAAATGTAACCCTTAACTCAAGTGAATTTAAAAAAAAAATCCCTGACTAAGAAATAATTATTTTTCAGAAAATCACCTGTTCCACAATTATTGGCACCCATAATTCCTAGAAAATAAATATAATTGAAGCATTTCTGTCATTTCTACTGTAGTTTATAAAGTTGATCAGAGTATCTAGGAAACTTTAGTAATTCATCACATCCTGTTTTCCTGGGGTATAAATGTGACACAGAGGCCTATTTCTCTTATCTACTCTTCAACATGGGAAAGACAAGAGAACACACCATTTAAGTAAGGCAGATGTGTGTCGACCTTCATAAGTCAGGCAATGGCTACAAGAAAATAGCCACTCTCCTACACCTGCCCATATCTACAGTCAGAGGAATCAAGAAGTTTAAAACAACTGGAACAGTGGCAAACAAGCCTAGATGAGGATGCAAGTTTATCTTGCCCCTACGCACAGTGAGGAGAATGGTAAGAGAAGTAAAAAGTTCTCCAAAGCTCACTGTTGGAGAATTGTATCAAAGAGTAGCAACTTGGGGTCACAAAGTCTCCATAACAACCATCAGGCGCTATCTACATGCCAACAAGCTGTTTGGGAGGTATGCACAGAAAAAGCCTTTTCTCACTTACAAGCATAAACGTAAATGTCTGGAGTTCACCAAGTGGTACTGGGACTTCAACTGGGACCGTGTGCTTTGGTCAGATGAGACCAAGATAGTGTTTGTTGCCCAAAAGCTCTGAGTGTAACACAAAAGACGAGTATGTGGAAAAGCACCTCATGCCCACTGTGAAGTATGGGGGAGGATCGGTGATGCTGTGGGCCTGTTTCTCTTCCAAAGGCTCCGGGAACCTTGTTAGGGTGCATGGCATCATGAACTCTTTGAAATACCAGGACATTTTAAATCAAAATCTGGTGGCCTCTGCCCAAAAGCTGAAGATGGGTCATCACTGGGTCTTTCAGCAAGATAATGACCCTAAACATTTGGCCAAATCTACACAAAAATGGTTCACTAGACACACAATCAAGCTCCTCCCATGGCCATCTCAGTCCTCAGGCCTCAACCCAATTGAAAACTTGTGGGGTGAGCTGAAGAGGAGAGTGCATAGGAGAGGACCCAGGACTCTGGACGATTTTAGAGATTGTGCAAAGAGGAATGGTCGAAGATCTCTCTCTCTGTGTGTGTGTGTGTGTGTTCTCCCATTTTGTGAAATGCTATAGAAGATTAAGTTCTGTCTTGTTGGCAAAAGAGGGTTGTACAAAGTATTAACATCAGGGGTGCCAATAATTGTGGCACACATGATTTCATGTAAAATTATTTTCTTAATGTGGGACTTTTTTTTTCTTTTCCCCACTGAATAAATGCACTTGAATTCAAGGTTGGATTTTTCTCTTTTTTTGCATTGTTGTCCTATATTATTTAAAAAAATGAATTTATTAGAAGCCTAAGAACATATCTTAACGAGGGGTGCCATTAATTGTGGAGGGTGCTGTGTGTGTTACCAACCCAAAGATGGTTATTTGCCAATAAAAGCACACCCTGATGTTTTATTTCTCTTTTTGCCACAGCAATTTGTCAAAGCTTCGGACTTTCTTTTATTAATAATTGTTGTTTGTCTAGCTGTTTATATAAGTGTTGAAGTTAGTTTGTGTTATCACTTACGTTATACGTAGCAGCTATAAACAGTTGCCTCACCAGCCCCTCTTTTTTTTTTTTTTCTGTCTTCTGAAAATAGCATTGTGGTACTGAGGAGCTGTAAAGTCCTCTGTCCTGAAGACTCCCATGACCGAAAACTAAAAATTGACTGTTAGAACACTGACCCTTCAGATTTCTTCTGTACATGGAGAGCTTTTGCTTTTTTGAAGCTAAACACTGGACATTATAGGACATTAAGAAACGGCTGCACTAGGCTGATTTTTAAAAAATGCAAAAAGTGAGCACTACCTTAATTTAATGGATCAAAATCTAAATGACCTGAGAAAATTCTGGAAGTTGGTCAAATCATCAGCAGGAGATATGACGCCCCCGACTCTTCCTGAATTTCTAAAAATAAATCAAAGTGAAATCAAGGGTAAACAAAACATGGTAGATGCTTTTTCATAAGCAACAAATCTTTAAGCAAAAATCTTTTTTTTAAATTTTAGTATTGGACTGTTTGCAGTTGTTTTCCATTGAAACATCTTGGAATGAGTGCTTTTTTAATATATAAGCCTTGGAACCAGTACTATGGTCAGAACTGCTGCTACTGAACACCTTCTGACTAATCAAACTTGAATTCAGCAGTATGATTTATGATCCTATTGTTTTCCTGTTTTCTAGCCCAGTAAAGTTTCCTGGTGACTGTTGGCCTCGATGTCCCAGCATGCCTAGCTCTTCCACTCTTCAGTCCCCCTCTGAGCATGCAATGGACGTGTCTACTGTGGATCAAATGGAAATCTCAGCCAGCACTGAAGTCACTGCTCCATTACCCATCAGACAACCCACCGGCTCAGCCATGGGTGCATTCAAGCAGCAGGCGTACCCTGTTATGGCAAAACGGCCAGAGCATCTACGCATGAACCTATGACCTGTAAACTATGAACTAGAGATTTACTACAATTTGCTCTGTTTCTTTTATATGAATACTAGGGGGAAAAAAAAAACAAATTCCCCACCATCACAGAACCTAGTCTGTTGATCACTGACCTGATGAGCATGTGCGCTTCACTGAGCTCAAGAAACTGCTTCGGTTCCTCACATCCCAAAACCTCAGTCTATGTTGTTCTCAGACACTGTGTCTCATCAGATGGATTGAGTCTTGGGCCTTCTTTTGGACAAATTTTTTTTTTTTTTTACATGATTGTACCATCAAAGGAATATGAAACAATGAACAATAATCAAATGTCTGGCACAGTTTGCTCAATGTGCAGACTAGGTGACACGGTGCTCTGTGCAAGATGTTCAAGTGCTGTTGAGGAATTGCTTCCATGTGGAATTCTTTGTGTTTTTACAGTATTGCTTGGGAAGACAGAATGACTCGCGCTGTCTCTCTCTGAATTAAGTCATTGTTTATTGAAAGGAGAAATGAGTTTGTAGGGATTCCATCAAGCAGAGGTTGATAAGCTGGCGTAAAGTCTTATTCTCTTTAAACTACGTGTATGTCCCACAGTGATATTTAATGATGGGTCATTTACACAAAAGCCTCAATAAAAAAAGACATTTGACTTTTAAATACTTTTTTGTGTTGCATGTGGCTAAAATCATGATACAATAATTTGATTTTTTTTTTTCCCCTTGCATTTTGGATAATGTCAGATCATTTTTCTTGTGTGAACATTATGTATGTAGGACTAGAGTATTGTATCTGTCCTTGTGATGGTTGTACCTTCAAATAACTCAAATTATACTCAGCCTTCACGTAGTTGATTAACATTTGATGCATCTCTTAAAAGGCCAGTGATACTTCATACATTGTAAGAAGATTATTTTCAACACATCTGCCTTTTTTTTTTTAAAGAAATTATGTGAACCAAAAAAAAAAAAATGTTTGACCTCACATCTCTTGCACATGACTCAAGAAATCAGCGTGGATAAGGATGGTCACTGAGACACTTATGCTTGTTGTGGTTTATATTTTGAAACTGGGGTGATTGAATTCAATTTATTACATATGGTGTCAACCTAGCAGACCACACACATGCGCTCACTGTTCTCTTTAATAGGAAGACATGCAAACCTTCACATTCAAGCAGTTAACTAGTCAATTGTATTATAGTAGCACAATGCATATGGTCTTACAAGTCAAGAGCTTCTATTAACATTCACATCAAACATCACAGTGGGGAAAATTGTGATCTCAGTGTCTTGCATGCTGTTGGTGCCAGACGCAAAACTGTCTTGATTTTTACATTGGCTGGCGCGAAGGGGGAAAAAAAAAAAACAGCAAACAGTTTTGTGGGTAGAAACAGTTTGTTGTTGAGAAGTCCGAGGAGATCAGCCAGATTAGTTCCAGGTGACAGGAAGTCAGTAATTCAAATACTGCAGAGGTAAGCAGAGACCTTGCGAACGAATGTTTGTTTGCTTGTTTGTTTTTCACATGACTCTGTAAACTCTAAACTCGTGTGTGTGTGAGAAAATACCAGGAGATCAGTTTCTGAAATACTCAAACCAGCCTGTCTGGCACCAACAACCCTACCACAGTCACGAAGATCACCCTTTTAATCAAATCAGTTGACCCTATGTATTACGCAAGTGATTCCGTGTGGGTCATGACTCCTAATTTAGGAGCTTATTAAAGGATGACCTTTGATAACTATAGTAAAGTTATCAAAGGTCATCCTTTACTAGATTTTTTTTTTTCTAGGAAATTTGTCCAAATATGTAAATAATCATTAATGTTTGATTTTGCTGTTAAAATGACGGCCATTCTTCTGGGAAGGCTTTCCACTAGATTTCGGAGTGTCTCTGTGGGACTACTCATTTAGCCACCATGCGGGAGGTCAGGCACTGATGTTGGGTGAGGAGGCCTGGGGTGCAGTCAACACTCCAGTTTATCCCATAGGTGTTGAATTACAGTGCTCCAATTCATCCCAAAAGAACATGTTTGGGTTTGTCACCTTAGTTCCAGTAAAGGGGAATTGCTTAATACTACAGCATACAAAGGTATTTTATACAATTCCTTGATACAGAAAAGCCTCTATAGAGATCTTGCAGTCACGTGACCGGAAAGTACACAGCCGCCATCTTGTCGGTCAACAGCACAGCTGAATACTGCTGCACTCGTGTACAGAATGGATCAATTTTCTAATGAACAGATAACTAGATTTATGTCTAAAATAAACGATCTACAGATTATTGACCCTTATGGCTTTCCGGATGGAGTTTTCACGACCGTGTCAGTGGATTTTGAACTGCCAGCGGAATACCCAGACGTGTATAATTACCTCATTAACTTTCCCTTGCTGTTCAGTGGTGAAGCACTGCGTGCTTATAAATCTCTGGACAGTTATCTTTACAGAAATTCAGGATTTGTCAGCGACTCAGATGTGGCATCTTGTAAACAAGAAAATGATCCTCACTGGATGGGTAAGTCACTTAAGTATTGAGTATAGCACTGACCAGCCGATTATAGAATAGAATAAGGTAATTCTAGCTGTAATTTCAAATCGCCCGTCTTGTTTACCTGGCGTTGGAGAGGTAGAGGCTTAGCAGTGGAGGTTTGAGTGGCTGTTTTCTGAGCTTAGTCAACAGGCCGGCTCTGCAGCCTCGCTTTTGCTCCCGGCGCCGCCTCCTTAGCTTTGCTTCCAATAACAATCCACGGAGACCCCGCTGGTCTCACTATCTCGTCCGGAATGTTTTTTTTTTTCTTTTCTCGTCCGGAATGTTGTGCATGCGATAGAAATCGCTACAAACCGTCATTTTCTGCTGGAAACCAATGTCCAGTAAGTCCATACGGTTGTAGTGGATATTGAAGTCCGATATAGACGAACAACACGCAAAAATACACATAAAAAACGTGCACAGGTAGGGAGAGCTTGTAGCCGCAGCCGTTGTAGTAGAATTGTATATAGTAGGGTTTTCCAGAAGAAAAGGTAGAAGTAGAAGGCGGAATGTGGCGTTTGACCGACAAGGTGGCGTCTGTCACAATCTGGATCAGCTGTGACGTCACATGCAAGTGCTCCACACAATATCTAACCAGGTCAAGAACAATTTCAAGGTAGTAGGCCTATAATTGTCAAAGTCTGACAATCAAGAGAGGCTTTCGTGAATGTAAATGTTTACCTTAAGACGAAAACCACTGGTAACACACAAGAACAAAGACCATATTAGACTTTGCTAGAAAGCCTGCACAGTTTTGGAACAAAATTCTTTGGACAGATTAAACCAAGGTTAACTTGTATCAGAATGATAGGAAGAGAAGAGTAAGAAGAAGGAAAGGAAAGGCTCATGAGCCAAAGTATACTGTATCATCTGTCAAACATGGTGGACATGGGCATGTACAGCTGCCAATGGAACTGGATCACTGGTGTTTATTGATGTGACTGCTGGTAGCAGGATGAATTTTGAAGTGTATAGACCCCTTGCACGACATCATATTTACGTTAGCAACCGTTGCTACCGTTGCATAGGCCTGGGGGACAAGTAAACTTTTGTTTATTCACATACTGAAGCCAAGCAAAGATGTATGACATCCATCGCTGTTTTCCGAAGAAAACTACCACTCAAAAAGCTTGACTACCGGATTACTTGGATAATCTTAGTCAGAAAGAAACGAAGGATTCTTTCTAGAAATACACGGAAATTAAAGTTTATTAGTGGTTATGATCCGTACAAAATTCCTCAAAATGACTGGAGTGGCTTAGTGTTAGCTACATGTTGGAATATACCTTCTTTTTCCCTGAAGAGTTCCAACATGGAAGAACAGTTTAAAAAAAAAACTACAAAAGCAAGAAAAGCTTCTTTGTGTAAAGACTTTTTCCCGACATCAGCTTTTGGGAACAGAGTGCTGTGAAAGCCAAAGTATTTACTCTCAAAGAACTCTGACCTGAACTGTGGGCTTGATGGTATTCCTGGCCCTCCCTGACTCACCAGCCTCAAGGACACCTAGTTACATAGTTATTTGCACTCCATAATTTATGTGGTGGTGGGTATCCCCCGTCGTTACGATGGATGAGCATCTCGGCGCCGGTGAGCCCTTTCGTGCGATTGGAGTCTGATGTGGGAGAGGCATTTCTTGCTGCACAAGCTGCACTCAAAGGACATGTTGGTCACTGATGTGCGGGATTTCCTAGCAGCTCTTCTCTCCTTCATGTCCGTGATGCGTTGCTCTTTGAACCCCTTGACTGCTGAGTGGCACTGGTTCCGCCATGAAGCACGGTTGAGTGAGTCAGCTTCCCAGGTGGTCAGGTTTATGCCGTAGCCCATAAGGTTGCGCTTTAAGTTGTCCTTATACTGCAAGCGTGGACATCCTACTCGGCGACTGCCCCCTTTCAACTGCCCGTAGAACAGTGCCTTTGGGGTGCGGTTGTTGTCCATACACACCAAGTGTCCAGCCCAACGCAGCTGCGATTTTATCAGTAGAGTCTCGATGCTTATTATGCCACACTTCTTCAAAACGGCAGTGTTGCATATTTGGTGACGGTCTAATATGGAATGCTTCAAGCTGTCGTATGTGTCTTCTGTATGGGGTCCACGTTTCACAGCCATACAGCAAAGAGGGCAGCACTGCAGACTTATGCACCCTAATTTTTGTGCCCAATTTTACATCGTGGCTCTTCCATAGTCTATCTGTCAGATGACCAAATGCAACACTGGCTTTAGATATGCACTGGATTATCTCAACATCAAGTGAGCCGTTGTGCGACATTACACTGCCGAGGTAACAGAAGCTGTTTACGAATGAAAGTTTTATACCATTAATTGTAACAACCAGATCATGGTGAGTTTCACAAGGACGAGGCTGGAACATTACTTCTGTCTTTTCCAGGCTAATGGTGAGACTGAACTTTTTCGCTGCGTCAGCAAACCTATCAACTATTACTTGGATGTCTTCTAGGCAGTGAGCAGAGAGTGCGCAGTCATTGGCAAACAGTAGGTCTCATTAGCATCTCGGTTACCTTCGTGCGAGCTGAAAAACGCCTGAGGTTAAAGACACCACCGTCAGATCTTACTTGTAAGTACACACCGAGGTCTAACTCACGGAATGCATATTGCAGCATGAGTGCTAATACAATGCCAAATAATGGAGGGGCTAGTACATATCCTTGTTTTACGCCATTAGATATACTAAATCAGGGATGGGCAACTTGCATGATAAAGAGGGCCACAATTTTTCATCACCACCATCAGAGGGCCACATGATCGTGCACTTCAACTAATCAGATATGAGAGAAGTTACAAAAGAATTTTAAATAAGAACAAAATATTTGTATATTCTTTTGTCTGTATGTTTATTGAACCAACATACATTTATTTAATATTTTCCACACTGAAATGCATTTTTAACATAATGCTCGTCTTGTTGCACGACAAACACAAGTTTGTTTTAAAAGAAACAAAGTGCAAAGGGCTCACATTCAATGACGCACAAAACTAAAAAAACAGTGGCCCAACATTAAGTGCAACTTATTGAGATACTTGTGGTTTTGCCTGCTGGCGCACAATAGACTGGATATCAATGCCAATCTTTGTGCATCCAATCCGCATCAAATCATCCGTGAGTCTGTTCCTCTCTTTTGACTTAATGTGCTTCATTGTTGAAAAGCTGCTCTCACAAATGTAAGTGCTCCCAAACATGCTGGCCATTGACAGAGCAAAATCTCTGAGGAGTGGAAAACGTGCCTCTGGTAGCAGTCTCCAAAATGAAATTCCCCTCTCATTGCGCTTTGCTTGAAAATACGGATCTGACTGCAACTCGCAGAGTTCGAGCTGCAGTTCTGATGGTTGCTCGCTGACAGCAGCAGAGACGGGGTCCGTGAATAGCGTAATTCGTGGTTTCATCAAATGAAAATCTTGGAAACGATTGTTAAAATGCTCCTGCAATTTTTTGATGTCGGCCCTATACTTCTGAAGTAGTTTCTCACACCTGGGGTTATCTTTTCGCATCTCCTCACAAGCGGGAAAGTGTGCCAAATTTGGACGATGGGAAGAAAATCCTTCTATGAACAGGTCGAGTTTACACTGGAATGTGGTTATGTGTGCCTACAGATCGCAAACAGTTTGGTCTCTCCCCTGCAAGTGTGTGTTAAGGTGGTTGAGATGCGAGGTGATGTCTGTCAGAAAGGCCATGTCGCAAATAAACTGTGTGTCTGAGTTTTCTGCAGTAGGTGCTTGTATCACCACTAATACTGTTCTCCAAGAATACTGGTAGTTCAGAGCGCAGCGCAAAAAAACACTGAAAAGGCAATGAACCTCCTGTGACAAAGGGACCTGTTCCCCCCTCTGATGAGATTTGTTACTTTGGTCACTAAATCCATAACGTGGCTAAAGTTCAGTGTCTTCGCGCAGAGGGCTTCCTGGAGAGATAAAATGCATGGCATGTTAAAAAAATATTTTTGTCCTGCCATGTCAAACTCAGGCCTACATCTCACAGTTAATATGAGGCTACTCACCTGATGTATGATACAGTGCAGTATAGACCCCTTTCACATGACGTCACCGCGCCGCGAGATTTTGTTAGGCGCCATATTGGAAGACCAAGTACATGCACTCACAATATAAAACAAAGTACGAGCGAGGGTAAAGTGACACGATGGATGATAATTCTGGTTATGTGAGTACATTACCAGTTGCAGAAAGGGCACGGTATGTGGAGAAACTGGCTGTGATTGATGGGTTTGACCCATATGATAAGACTCGCGGCAAGGGAGAATGGAAACATAAGGAGGACCTGACACCAATTCTGCCATCTGTTTGCTACCCAGACATTGTAAACTATTTGTTGTTTACACCCAGTGCCTACACTCAGTGTTTGAACTATGCCGATATTTTTGGGGGGCCCCTTTTTTTTCCCTTGGGGGTGTGTGTGCTTGTGCTTGTCTCGGAGCGCGGATCTCCAAACACATGAGAAGCCTATCTTACGCACATATCACGCGGACTCCACACACGCATCGCGTCTGAAGTCATAACTCATCAGGGGAAATCGTGTCCGCATTGGCATGTTCAAAAAACAACCTCGTGTCAACAATGATACCACACGCAAGGAAAAAAAAAACAGTCAGGCTACTCAACAACCAACCTGGCAGCAGCGAGCAAGCCCCAAACCATCCTAAATTATTATTATTATTAAATTGTAGAAGTCTGGGAGGCTTGCTCCTCATACAGTTATCAACTTGGGGCCAATTTAGCATGTTTTAAATCTGAATTTCTTGCGTTTGCTTACCTCAAAGTGTCCGCAGATCATGCACAGACTTATCCATTAGATCCACAGTTTTTTGCCAAGTCTCACACAGGTTTCTTTCAAGTCTACTGTTGGGCCAATAAATCATAAATAAAACAGCTCAGATTTGTTTAAGTCGTTTGCCACTCCACTTTATTCTCGTGGGTTCACATACCGCTGCCGTTATTATCCCCTTATCACGAGTTTGTTGGTCTTCCAAAATGGCGCAGGGTCTGTTTACTTCCGGTTTCGGGTGATGTCAGTGAAAGGGGTCTATAGGGCAGTTTACCCCGCTCTGTCGGAGGAGCCCTGCAAAACCTCTGTGTCTTCCCTGCATCGCGGGTGCGCCATCCGTAACAACAGTTGACAGCTTGTCAAAGCCACCATATCCACTGTCAACGGCGTTGAATATATCGGTGCCCTTAGTCGTATCATGCAGAGAAACCAATTTTAATAGCTCCTCGTGCACTTCAAATGAACTGTCAATAGTTCTCGTAAAAATCAGTAGCTGGCTAACATCCATCACATCTGTACTCTCATCCAAAGCCAAGGAGAAGTACTTGCAGTCATGCATGACTTTTCTCAGCTTAATTTTGACATAATCGTGAATGTCAAAAATTCTGCGTGTCACTGTGCGTCAGGACAAAGAGACCGTTTCAAAGTCTTTAACCATCTTATTGTCACCATAAGCTTTGGCCATTTCCACGGCGCACACCTTGACAATTTCCCCATCTGACAATGGCTTCTTTGCTTTGGCAAGCTCAAGTGAAACAGCATAAGAGGCTTTGAGTGCTGATTCCTGTGTAGTTGTGGCTCTGTTGTTGGTTTACTTTTGATTTGAGGTCGGCTACGACAGCGGCCCTTGCAGCTCCAGTGTACTTCTCATATTTAACTTTGTGCAAGGTGTTGTAGTGGCGACTTAAGTTGAAATCTTTCATGACTGCTATGGTTTCTAAGCAAACCAGACACATGGGCTTGCCTTTGAATTCTATGAAGAGATAATCTGCTTCCCATCTTGACTGAAAGGTATGGTTTTCTTGATCGAGGTGTCTTTTTTTTGCACTCTCTCTTGTTGCTCTTCCTCACTGAAGGGGGTAAGGCCCAGGGCCCCGATATTGTTTGCATAGGACGCGCCCTCTATCGGTCAACAGTGTAATTACAACTGTAAAAAAAAAGGCCGCGGTTAATTTTTTTTCCTGATAATTAATAAATGATCTACGGGCTGCACTGAGTAAGGAGGCGGGCTGCATGCGGCCCACTGGCCGCCAGTTGCCCATCCCTGTACTAAATGGGTCAGAGAAGTTACCATTGTTGTAAACGCGACCCATCATACCGTTGTGAAATGATCTAATAATGGCAATAAGTCTCTCTGGGCATCCAACCTTGTGAAGTAACTTCCAGAGCCCTTCCCTACTTACACTGTCAAACACTTTGGTCAGATCAACGGATACAGAGAGAGATTGGTTCTGTTCTGAGCACTTTTCCTGAAGTTGCCTATATGTGAAGATCATGTCAGCTGTGCCTCGACCACTGCGGAAACCACACTGTGATTCTGAATATACCTTGTCTATCACTTTGCTGGTGAGGTGATTCAGAACAACTCTGGCTATGATCTTCTTGGTGATTGAGAGTAGGGATATTCTGTAGTGGTTGTCACATTGTGCCCTGTTCCCCTTACGCTTATAGAAGTGAATGATGGATGCATCTTTCAGGTCTTGTGGGGCCTCACTTTTTGTCCAGAATGCCCCAAACAGCTTGGTAAGTGTGGTAACCATGTGAGCACCTCTGCATTTGTAGACTTCCAGTGGTATGCCGATCAAGAGTTGCTTGATTGCTTTTGAGACTTCTGCGTGGCTGGGCACATTGTCAAGATGTTCCAATGTAGGTAGTTGTGGTGTATTGTGCAGGGCTTCATCATAAATGACAGATTGCTTGTTCAGTAGCAAATTGAAGTGGTCTGCCCATCTGGAGAGTATTTCATCTTTGTCTGTTAGCAGCGTGGTGTTGTTGGCTGATAGAATCAGTGGGGGTCCATTGGCGCGTGGTCCATACACTGCTTTAAGACCATTAAAAAGGCTTTGTTGTGCTTGTCAGCAGCGTCCTGTAGTTCAGCAGCTTTTACTTCCCACCACTTATTCTTCATGTCTTTCAGACGTTTCTGAGCAGTTCCTTTGTGTTCCTGATAGGCCTTCCAAAGCGTAAGTGACTGTTTGTTCGCAATATGTTTATGGTGTGCCTCGTGCATAGCATTGAGGAGTTCTTCAATCTCCATTCATTTTTGTCGAACCAGTCCTGATGTTTCCTTTTCACGAAGCCTAGCACTTCAGTGGCGACGGTGAATGTTGTGTCATGAAAGTCCCTCCATAGCTTCTCAATGTCTGTTCTCATCAACAAGAGTGTCAACTGTGTATGGTTGAGACTGCAGTTTTTTGCTTAGTTCGTTTGCCTTTTCTTCACACCCAAGCGCTTTCACATTGAACTTTTTCGCCTGAGGTTGGCGCTGCCTACTCTCCGGTGGTGCAACTTGTAGATTCATAACGCTTCTGACTACTAAATGGTCTGACAGCCAGCCACTACCTCTCATGACGCAAGTAACGTTTACGTTGCTTCTGTCCCGTTGACGTACGATAACGTAGTCCAGCAGATGCCAGTGATTGGATCTCGGGTGCATCCAGGTTATCTTATGTGTCAGCTTGTTGGAAGGCCGAGTTCGTGGTGATAACGTTATGAGCAGCGCACTTGGACAAAAGAAGCTCTCCATTTGAGTTGCATTTACCTAGGCCGTGTTTTCCAAGCACCTTGGGCCACAAGCTGTGGTCCGCTCCGACATGCACATTAAAATCACCCAGGAGGATCAGTTTGTCCTTCTGCATGGCCAAAATGGCACCGTCGAGTTCCTCGTAGAAGGCATCTTTTGGTTTCCTCAGTGTGTCTCATCGTTGGTGTGTAGATGCTGATTATGGTAGCATAAGTTTGGCGGCTTAGTTTGAGTCGTAAGACTAATCCTATCTGTGATTCCTTTTGAGAGTGACTCTAGATTACATGTCAGGGATGTGCGGATAGCAAAGCCAACACCTGAGGTATGAGGGACACTATCTGATTTTCCTATCCAGAAGGTATAGCTTGCACCAATTTCTTCTAAACTCAATTCCTCTGAGAGCCTTGTTTCACTCGGGGCTGCTATGTCTATGCGATACTTGCGAAGCGTGCGTCCTATTATCGCTGTTCTCTTTTCCCTGTCATCATTGTCCAGTAAAGTGTGGACGTTCCAGGTCTGAGTTTCTTTCCTCTTTTCCTACTGCAGAGCTGGATGCCCAACTGTGCATGGCCATCCAGTAGGGTCGAATGGGATATATGATATTTAGGGCTCCTTTTCTTGCCCCTTCCCCTGACTGGGGGGAGCAGTGCTGTTCCTAAGAAGCCTGCTCTGACACCCAAGGAGGATGTAAACAGCTAATCTATCCTGGTTCTTAGCCAAACGACCATCACCCTTAAACCGCCTACATGCAGAGTTGTGGCTAGAAACTCCCAGTAGCATCCTGTTCCTGTCACCACTTCTCCATTCACCGCAGGGCTTGAATTGGCCAAGACAACCTGCACAAACTTTTATGCTGATTATCTCCTGCCCAACTGGTTTAGCAGGGGATATAGAAACCGGTTCTGTCCAGTCATGTTTTCGTTTCTGAGCCATATCTTTAAAACTACTGAAGATATCTTCATGAAACTTTGCATACATATCAAGCAACCTGTGAACTGGTGCCTTTTGCTATTTTGGATTTTTGAAAAGTATTTTTCAAATTTTTACATAAAAATAGATTTTGACTTCGTTTCTAAGACCAATGTTCGTTTCTGGAGCATATATCCAAAACTATTCATGATATCGATTTGAAACTTGGTATACATGTTAACAAGGTGATGTAGATGTGCCTTTTAGAAATGGGTTCTGTCCAGCTGTCCATCCATTCACGTTTTTGTTTCTGGGCCATATCTTTAAAACTAGTGAAGATATCTTCATGAAACTTTGTATATATATCAAGCAACATGTGAACTGTGCCTTTTGCTGTTTTGGATTTTTGACAAAAAGTATTTTTCAAATTTTTACATAAATAGATTTTGACTTCATTTCTAAGAGCAATGTTTGTTTCTGGAGCATATATCCAAAACTATTCATGATACAGATTTGAGACTTGGTATGCATGGAAATAATTTCAGACTTAGTCTCTCAGGTTAGTCTTAGGGGTAGGTTTTGTTTCCAGAGCAGAACTTGAAAACTATGAGTGGTATGGTCTTGATAGTTGGTATATGTGTTGATTTAAGTAATGTGTATGTGCCTTTTGATACTAAGAAATGTGAGAAGTTTTAATTTTTAGCTCACCTGGACCAAAGGTCCTGTGGGCTTATGCCATGGGCTGCTGAGGTCAGTGTATAGAGGTAGGGTTGATTTCTTGCAGCAGAACTTGAAAAATGTGACAAATAATATCTTGAAACTTGGTATATAGTTGGTATATAGGGCAGGGGATATAGATGACTGTCTTATTGTTAAAACAATATCTGAAGTGTTATTTGTAAAATAACATCTTGCTCTAGACTTTCAAACAATACTGTAAGATTTTATCTAATCGTGGATGGTACAGTAATTACAAACGTTAACAGAATCGGCACATTCAGGTTGTAGCTATAGTCATATAGCAACTATAATCACCCTTGTAATAATAATTTCAGTAAGGTTAATGTTTAATTTCCACTTCATTTATTCTCTATTCAAAAGGCACAACTGAGTCACACAGGTTGATGTGTGTAACAGACAATAACAATTTTATCCAAAATAGTTTTTCCTGCCTTAGTCGATTTATTTCAATTTCACATGCATGCAGCTGTTGTAAAGTTCAGTCTGTTTGTGTAGAACACTCCCGAACTGTAGGTTCATTACTCCACTCTGGCTCCATGGTGATATTTTGCACAGGACTGGGTTCCTTTGATAACAGAAACAAAGCTTCAGCTCTCTCTGCTCTTAATCTTTTCTGTTCTTTCAGGATATATTGCGCATATCACTCCTTGTTTTTTTTTTACTGAGTTCTGTCAAATAAGGAAGCTGTTTCACCTGTAAGAAAACACTTTTTCATGAAGAAGCTAACTCAAGTGCAAGCAGAAAAAATAAAACACGATTCTTATGCAAACTCTTCCATATTCACTTCTGACTGACTTTTTTTAAAAAAATACAATTGCAAATTTATCTGAAGTTTTCAGGCTTAGCTCTTCTCGTTGTATTCTCTTTAACCACTCATTTCTTCATTCTTGAAGCATTTGCTTTGTTAATATTTTTCTTGATAGTGGGGAGACAATAATACCTTTTGTCTATTTCTTGATTTGAACAACCAAAAACAGCGCAAAAATGAACCATATTGAAGAGATTAAGCCTTGCTTACACGAAAGATGGTGTCTGTTTGACCCCCAGGTGTAATTATCATGTGATGTGTGACATCATGCGCAAGGGGTCTATAGAGCTATACTTTCTGCTCAGATTCAGTCAAATGCTGTAGAACTGCAGCAATGTGCCTTCACAGTATACTAGTGCATCTCAAAAAATTAGAATACCATGAAAAAGTTCCTTTTTTTCATAATTTAATTCAAAAAGGTAAACTTTAATATATTCTATATTCATTACATGTAAAGTGAAATATTTAAAGCCTTTTTTGTTTTAATTTTGATGATTATGGCTTATAGCTCATGAAAATCAGAAATCCAGGATCTCAAATTATTAGAATACTCCCTAAGACCAATAAAAAAAAAAGGATTTACAATACAGAAATATCCAACTTCTGAAAAGTATATTCATTTATACACTCAATATTTGGTTGGGGCTCCTTTACCATGAATTACTGTATCAATGCGGTGTGGCATGGAGGTGATCAGTCTGTGGCACTGCTGAGGTGTTACTGAAGCCCAGGTTGCTTTGATAGTGGCCTTCAGCGTGTCTGTATTTTTGGGTCGGGTGTTTCTCATCTTCCTCTTGACAATACCCCATAGATTCTCTATGGGGTTCAGGTCAGGCAAGTTGGCTGGCCAGTCAAACACAGTAATATCATGGTCAGCAAACCATTTGGTAGTAGTTTTGGCACTGTGGGTAGGTGCTAAGTCCTGCTGGAAAAGGAAATCAGCATCTCCAAAAAGCTCATCAGCAGATGGAAGCATGAAGTGTTCTAAAATCTCCTGGTAGATGGCTGTGTTGACTTGATAAAATACAGTGGACCAACACCAGCAGATGACATGGCACCCCAAATCATCACAGACTGTGGAAACTTCACACTGGGCTTCAAACACCTTGGATTCTGTGCCTCTCCACTCTTCCTCCAGACTCTAGAACTGTGATTTCCAAATTAAATGCAAAATGTACTTTCATCTGAAAAGAGGACTTTGGACCACTGAGCAACAGTCCATTTCTTTCTCTCCTTAGCCTAGATAAGACACTTCTGACATTGTCTCTGGCTCAGGAGTAGCTTGATATTAGGAATGCGAAAGTTGTATCCCCTTTCTTGAAGATGTCTGTTTGTGATGGGTCTTGATACACTGACACCAGCCTTAGGCCACTCCTTGTGAAGCTCTCCCAAGTTCTTGAATCAACTTTTCTTGACAATCCTTGTAACGGTGCTACCCAAGGTTCAAGTATAAATTTAGTTCGGGTGCCAGGCAGGCCCAAAATCCTGCCACTTAACTAAAAGTAACCACTGCCAGCAATAATAAAACAATAACAAAAAGTAGGTTTTAAACGTGCATATTCTATTTACTTATTCACAAAAAAATAATGGCATCAATACAACTCCATAACAACCTTATGCTCCCAATACGGCGAAAGGGGCATGAAAAAAAAAAATGTAGTGTAAACCCAGTGTTCATGTGTGGGTGTGTGTGTTTGGGCTTGTATGTTTGTGAATGTTAGCGTGTGTAGAGGGAGAGAGCATTTGTAGTTCCAGCGAGTTGTAGCGCTTGGTAAACGAGCAGCAAGGGGCGTGTGGATTATGGTTTAACTCACAGTTCTGGAGCTGGCTGTGTAAACTGGACTGTCCTGGATCCGAAGCTTCAGCAGACCTTAGCCATCCGCTTCCCGCATCGGGCTTGAAGTAGCTATTAGCCCCTCTCACCTGTGGCTTGCGATGTTCCTCCGTCACGGAAATCTTGCTTGGGTCGGCTTGCAATCTCTGCTGCAAATTCCGTCATCGGCAACAATGTACAAGTGTTCCACTCGGTTTAGCTTCTACTCCAGAATCGCGCCTTCATGCTTTGCTCGCACAGGAACCAAACGGAGCTCTGTACTGCTCTGCTGCACTACACTCCCTCCCAGCTATGGATGCAGCATAGTGACATTTTAAAGCAAGCGCTTCGTCAACCACGCATGGCCACTCCCCCAATCAGCGTTCGCAGGTGTTGTGTGTTGTGTGATGAAACAATGTTAATAAGGTGAGTGCTGTGTCGTGTTAGTGTGCTTTTGAAGGTGACAGTCACAGGGGAAAATGTTATCTCTCAGGGGCAGAATGTATTTCGCCACATTCCCCCCCTCCATGGGAAGACAACCCATGGTTGGCAAGAGACATGAGACTAAGTGAACCCGAGAAAGTTTTCATTATTGGAGTTGTCCTCAAAGACTTTAGACAGTGCCTCCATTTCCTGTCTCTCAATCTCAGCTGCTGTGGGAAAGCAGGGTTTGAGGTTGTTGATGTGGACATTTCTCAGGTCTTCCCCAGAGTCTTCCCGTACCACCTCAAAGTTCACAGGGCCCAACTGCCACAAGACTCTGTAGGGTCCCTTCCACTTTGGTGCCAGCTTTGCAGAAAAGATGACTTGGATGACTGAGCATGGTTGCGCACCCACACTCTGTCCTTAGGTACGTACTGAACTTATTTTCTGTTCTTATTGTAGTTCCTAAGTTGTGTTGCCTTTGCTTTCTTACTGCTAATGTGTGCTTTCTTTTGCAGGTCTTTTAGGTGTCGCACAATATCGTATCTGGCGTCGTCAGGGGTAAGGTTTTGTCCTCTGAGGAGTTTGTCCATGGGACTACGCAGCTTCCTCCCAAGGTGTAGCTCGGCAGGAGTAGTCCCAGTCATCTCATGACCAGCAGAGTTGAGGGCAAATTGGAATTCAGGTAAGTATTGGTCCCATTTTCGATGGTTATCTGAGACATAGGATGTGATCATGAATTTCAGATTCCTGTTAACCCTTTCAGTCAGATTGGTTTGTGGATGGTATGCTGTGGTAAGTTTGGGGGTGACTGACCAGGTGTGACAGAGTTCCTTGAACAAGCTGGACACAAACTGAGGCCCTCTATCAGACAGGATATAATTGGGTACACCCCAGCGGGTAAGTATTTCATCACAGATGATGCGGGCTACCACGGCAGAGGATGCTGCATGGAGGGGAAATAACTCTACCCAGCGGGTGTAATAATCGACAAGGACAAGTAGATATTCATGTCTGTCCGGACTGCGGGGTAGAGGTCCCATGAGGTCAACTCCAAGCATCTCATTGGGATAGCTCACAGTGGTTTGTCGGAGTTTCCCACATGGCTTCTGGTTGTCTCCTTTGCGTGTCTGGCAAACTGTACAGGCACGAACATAGCTCCACACTTCGTCCCCCATCTTAGGCCAGAAAGCCACGTTGTGAATACGTTTGTAGGTCTTGAACATACCTTGGTGTCCACACCAGGGGGAGTCATGGTATGCTGCAAGGAGTGGAGGTATTAGTGTCTTTGGTATCCACACACAAAAGTGATGCTTCTTGTCATCGTCATCCAGCTTGATCATTCTGTAAAGCAGGTCATCAACCATGGCGTAGTTCTCTCCGACGTCTTCATAGCCTTCAGCCAGATCTTTCATGATTTTCTCTATCTGGGGGTCTTTGGGGTTCCTCCCACAAGGTCATGGTGGAGAAGGGAAAATCTTGTGGTTCCTTTTGGCTCACAGCCAACATGCACGAAGGCCCCACAGGACATCGAGAAAGGGCATCCAGTGCTACATTGAGTTTCCCTTTGCGGTATTCAATGATAAAGTTGAACTTCTGGAGGCGAAGGGCCCAACGGAGGAGACGACTGGAGGTCTTGGTGCTGCTGAATACCCACTGCAAGGAGGCATGGTCAGTCACTACTGTGAACAGTTTGGGTTCCAGGTAGTGCTGCCATTTTTCCAGCGCCCAGACGATCGTGAGACATTCCTTCTCCGTCGCGGAGTAGTTCCTTTCAGCCTTGTTTAAACTGCTTGCGAAAGCAATGACCTCTTCATGGCCGATCCCTTTCTTTTGTGCCAAGGTGGCACCAAGCCCCAAGTCACTGGCGTCTGTGTAGACGAAGAAAGGAAATTCTAGGTCAGGATGACCAAGGACAGGAGGAGACGTAAGGTGGTCTTTTAAGGTTTGAAAAGCTTTCTCATATTTCTCATCCCACTGGAAGACACGGCCTTTCTTCTTGAGAGCGTTGAGTGGTTCTGCGATTTGAGAGAATCCAGGTACAAACCGGTGGTACCATCCTGCAAAGCCAAGGAATCTCTGCACCTCCTTGATCGTTGTTGGAGCCGGGTAAGCCTTGATGGCCTCCACCTTCATGGGGTCTGCAGTGGTTCCTTGGGCAGAGATGACATGGCCTAGGTACTTTATCTCCTTCATGCAGAACTTGGACTTTTTCAGGTTCAAGGTGAGTCCTGCTGCTTGAAGCTTTTCCAGAATGGCATGAAGGTCTTGGAAATGACGTTGGATGGACAGTGAGTAGATCACAATATCATCTAGGTACACTAGACACACTTTTCCTTTAAGCTCAGCCAACACCAGATCCATTAAGCATTGGAAACTGGCTGAGGCATTTTTGAGTCCAAAAGACATGACTCTGAACTGGAAAGTGCCCATGTGGGTCACAAAAGCTGTCTTGGCCACACTGGCGGTGTCCATGGTGACCTGCCAATAGCCACTGTTTAGGTCTAGAGTGGAGAAGACAGTGGAGCCGGCAAGTGACTCTAGAAGTTCATTGATGTTGGGCAGTGGGTATGCGTCGGTTTCTGTGACTGCATTTAACTTTCTGTAATCAACACAGAACCTAAGTGTTCCACATTTCTTTGGGACAAGGACGACTGGTGAGGTCCACCCAGAGTAAGATGGTTCAATCACACCTTGATCAAGCATGTCCTTCAGATGCTGCTCCACGACGACGTTTTTGCGCAGACATCCTGTAGGGTTTTTGCTTGATAGGCACTTCACTGGTGGTATGGATGTGGTGCTTTAACACGTCAGTCCTTCCTGGCTTCAAAGAACATAGATCTGGTTTGGACTCCAGAAGCTGTCTAAGACCAGCCTTCTCCCACTCTTTCACCTCAGCATTCTCTACTGCAAGATCAATGTAGTCTTCAGCGGTGAGTGCCACAGGCTGTGGGGGCAAGCAAGGAGGGGGTATGCAAGACATAAGAGTAGCCCCGAGTGGTGCAGTGTAAAGGGTGGTTTGTTCATCATTCTGCTGGAACAGATATCTCTCTGGTCTCCCCTTGAAACTGTACTGACAGTCAGCTGCATGGATTTGCAGTCCGCTGTGAAATAAGTAATCGAGGCCAAGAACTGCTTTGTAGGCCAAAGCTTTTGGGGACAGGACTGCCACCTCATACGTGCATGAAACCTCACCCAAGTTGACGGTTACTTCAGCCTTTCCAAGGGGCGTCTCAGTCTCTCCATTAGCGAGGAAGAGAGGTCCGCTTGTCCAAGGCTCCAGGTCTTCCTTGGGCCTTTTGAGAGCTTTCCAGACCTGTTCGTGGATGAGTGTGTAGCTTGCCCCAGTATCAATGATAGCCCTGCCATTCCAGGGTCCGATGTTGACTGTGACTACCAGCTGCCGGGGAATATTGAAGGTGCTTCCCGGTGTTGTGGTAGACATACCTTTGATCTGGTTCTTCGAACTCTTTGTAGTGGTAAGGTTGATGTTGCCATTGCCCTGCTGTTGCTGGTTTAGATGGTCGAGACGTGTTCTTGGGACGGTGTTGTGTGGACTGACGGCCTCCAGGAGATGGTTGGTATTGAGGGCAAGAGCCAGGGGGATGTTGACCTTTACAGCGCCAGCACGTAATAGAAGGCATGTCCAAGTCTGTAGATTTGGGAGTGTTTTTCGCCCTCTGTGCACTTTTTTCATGCGTACCATGCTGTGTTTCATACAAGGACTGTTGTTCTAAGTCTTTTTCCAGCTGATGGCCGAGCTTCACCAACTCTTCAACATTCTGAGCCCGACCCCGTAGGTAGGTAGCCAGCCATGGTTTGACATTTTTTTAGAATGAGTTTCACTATCTCAGCCTCAGTGATGGTGGGTTTCCATTGTTTACAAAGGGCATGGTGAGAGAAGGCAAAATCATGGATGGACTTGTTTTCTTTCTGTCGTTGGTTTCGTACTCGGTCCGTGAGCTCCTCTTTATAATCATCAGACAGGAATGCTGACAGAAACTTTTTCTGGAACTGGGCCCAGGTAAGGACCTCAGTCATGGCAATCTCCCACCAATCTCTGGCTGTGCCGTGCAGGACAGTTCGGAAGGTAGTCAAAATCTCTGCGTCAAACAGAGGGTGAATGGCTAGAAAGTCACGGCACTTAGAGAGGTAAAGGACAGGGTCTGGATCGTCGCTTGCCTTGCGAAAGGTAGAAAATGACAGTTTTAGAACTTTTAGATGATCAGACTTTGTTCCAGTAGGTGGCATTGTGGGCATGAAGCTGGAGTGGCTGGGCAGTGAAGCTGAAGTGGCTGTAGCTGTAGTGTGTGGGGTTACTGATGGCCTCATGCCAGTAAGAGGAGATGTGGTTGAGACGTGTTGCTCAATCTTTTTCTCTAACTCTGTTATCTTGTTGGTATGTTGTACTCTTTTGTTATGTGTGCTGGTAGATGTCCTAAAGATGTGTTTATTTGGTTGGTAATTCTAACACAGCTGTTCATGTTCTGTGACAGGTGTCCACAGTCTGCTGCAACAGCCCTCCTCTGGGACAAGATCTCCTGCTGTACCTCGGCCTGTAACTGTTCGACCATGAAGCGGATTTCTTCCAGTTGTGTAATACTTTGGTTTTTAACTTCTTCTGTGATAATGGTTTTAATGGCCTTCAGCAACTTATCCCATTCATTCTCTGTTTTATGTGTACTAGCTGTGAGTGCTGCACTGAGTTTTGCGAATTCTGTTTTTGCCGTTTCAGACACTACCTCCAACTTGGCCTCCAAGTGAAAGCAGCTCCTGGCCACTAGTTTAGTGACCTTACCGAGTTGAGTGTCCTCTTGTTCCAGTTTCTGAAATATCAGGGCCCAGTTGTCAGGAGTTTTTAGCGCCAGTGCACTGAGCTTTCGTGCTGGTGTTGGGAGCTCCATAGGCAAGTCACGCTGCACTGAGGTGTCTGAAGACCACGATGGAGAAGTGTCCAAATCCATATCTAATGGAGAGGCAGCTGCGGCCTGAGTGTAGTCCAAACCAGTAGTCTGTAGCGCAGCTGTTAGTAGGTTGGACGGCTCAGCGGTCAATGAAGGGGGCGCTGTAGACACTGTAGGCAGCTGGTCTGCAGTAGCAGTACCAAGAAGTCCGGGGCTAGTGAGAATGAAAGAGGCATCGCTATGCCAATGAGGATGGAGGAACACCCAATGCTCAACTTGAGGTGTGCTTATGTCAGGTGGTGAGGTTTGTGTTTCAGGAGACATGGGGACGTCTGTGTGGCTCTCCCGTTCTGACATTGTGGCTTTAGACAGCTCACCATGCACTAAAGGTTGTGTTATTGATTATTAAATGATGTGAAAAATTATGTTTGAAATGTTTGTGTTTTTTGTGTGTCTGTATGGTTGTAGCAAAATGTACCCCACTTGAAAAGTAACAAGTTACACAGCTACAACCAAAGAGACATGCAAACACAATAGGGAAATACCCAGGCAATTATTACACAAAGAAAATTCAGCAGTGATAAAAATTCAACACAGACCTGAGCACAGGTTCAAAACACTAATCTCAGCACAGTATCAGTGATAACACAGCATAGCAGTGATGACACAGCATAGCATACACACCACCATCAATACAGCGCTCAATTCAACAGTAGTTTTTTTTCTTTTTTTTAAGTGTCCCACAAGTCTAAAAAGTCCAAGGAGCAGTCACTAAGCAGTTCAAGTCCCGTTAATTACAGTCCAAGTCCCTGTTCGGGTGCCAATTCTGTAATGGTGCTACCCAAGGTTCAAGTATAAATTTAGTTCGGGTGCCAGGCAGGCCCAAAATCCTGCCACTTAACTAAAAGTAACCACCGCCAGCAATAATAAAACAATAACAAAAAGTAGGTTTTAAACGTGCATATTCTGCTTACTTATTCACAAAAAAAAATGGCATCAATACAACTCCATAACAACCTTATGCTCCCAATATGGCGAAAGGGGCATGAAAAATAAAAAATATCATGTAAACCCAGTGTTCATGTGGGTGTGTATGTTTGGGCTTGTATGTTTGTGAATGTTAGCTTATGTAGAGGGAGAGAGCATTTGTAGTTCCAGCGAGTTGTAGCGCTTGGCAAACGAGCAGCAAGGGGCGTGTGGATTACGGTTTAACTCACAGTTCTGGAGCTGGCTATGTAAACTGGACTGTCCTGGATCCGAAGCTTCAACAGACCTTAGCCATCCGCTTCCTGCATTGGGCTTGAAGTAGCTATTAGCCCCTCTCACCTGTGGCTTGCGATGTTCCTCCGTCACGGAAATCTTGCTTGGGTCGGCTTGCAATCTCCGCTGCAAATTCCGTCATCGGCAACAATGTACAAGTGTTCCACTCGGTTTAGCTTCTACTCCAGAATCGCACCTTCACGCTTTGCTCGCACATGAACCAAATGGAGCTCTGTACTGCTCTGCTGCACTACACTCCCTCCCAGCTACGGATGCAGCATAGTAACATTTTAAAGCAAGCGCTTCGTCAACCACGCGTGGCCACTCCCCCAATCAGCGTTCGCAGGTGTTGCGTGCTGTGTGATGAAACAATGTTAATGAGGTGAGTGCTGTGTCGTGTTAGTGTGCTTTTGAAGGTGACAGTCACAGGGGAAAACGTTATGTCTCAGGGGCAGAATGTATTTCGCCACATCCTCTCAAGACTGCGGCCATCCCTGTTGTTTGTGCACCTTTTCCAGCCACCCTTTTCAGCAATGACCTTTTGTGGCTTACCCTCCTTGTGGAGGGCATCAGTGATCATCTTCTGGACAACAGTCAAGTCAGCAGTCTTCCCCATGATTGTGGTTGTGTGTACTGAACTAGACCGAGAGATACACTGTGTTCATACTGTTTTACTCAAACTTGAAATTAAATATTCTAATATTTTGAGATGTGTTTTTTTATGTTTTTGTACTGTATGCCATACTGATTAAAATCGAAAAATGCTTGAAACATTTTAGTTTATGTGTAATGAGTCTATAATATATAACATTTTCACTTTCTTAAATAACTGATGGAAAATATTGAACTTTTTCACAATATTCTAATTTTTTGAGATGCACTAGTACATGGATAATGATCCAAAATGTACCTCAAAAGCAGCCCAAGAGCTTCTTAAGGCAAAGAATTGGTAGTTCTTAGATCGAGTCAGTCAACCCAATTTAGCATATTTTTTACTTTTATCTGTATGGTGCTTTTAACAATAGATATTGTCACAAAGCAGCTTGACAGAAAAATATAAATTTTAAACATATGAATTTATAAATTTATCCTTAATGAGCAGACCTGAGGCAACAGTGGAAAGGAAAAACTCCCTGAAAATACACTAGGAAGAAACCTTGAGAGGAACCAGACTCAAAAGGGAACCCAGCTTCATTTGGGTGATAACAGATAACCTGATTATAAATAATTTGCTTCTATGACTGTGCAATCTTCTATAAAAGTGTAAACAGAAAATTCATGATAGTTTTAACATGAAGTCTATTTTGTTGACATTGTCAAATGTTTATTGATGGACACTAGTGCAAAACTGTTCATGACAACTGCAGTCCTAAAGTTATCATGGCAATTGTAGTCCTACGCCATTGTAGAAGAACAGAATAGAATAGAATGCCTTTATTGTCACTATACACATGTACAATGAGATTAAAAGCAACTCCAATCACAGTGCAAACAGCATAAAAATATGCAATATAAACACAGAACAAAGAATATAGTGCAAAAAAAAGGGGTGCTATGTACAGTGTTGTGTTCCACATTATGGAGTGGTGGGGCGGCACGGTGGTGTAGTGGTTAGCGCTATCGCCTCACAGCAAGAAGGTCCGGGTTCGAGCCCCGTGGCCGGCGAGGGCCGTTCTGTGTGGAGTTTGCATGTTCTCCCCGTGTCCGCGTGGGTTTCCTCCGGGTGCTCCGGTTTCCCCCACAGTCCAAAGACATGCAGGTTAGGTTAACTGGTGACTCTAAATTGACCATAGGTGTGAATGTGAGTGTGAATGGTTGTCTGTGTCTATGTGTCAGCCCTGTGATGACCTGGTGACTTGTCCAGGGTGTACCCCGCCTTTCGCCCGTAGTCAGCTGGGATAGGCTCCAGCTTGCCTGCGACCCTGTAGAAGGATAAAGCGGCTAGAGATAATGAGATGAGATGAGATGAGATGAGTGTCCAGGTATTGCACATTATAAGTATTGCACATTATAAGTATTGCATGGTTTCAGTATTGCACAGAGAAAGTCCGGGTATTGCACATTATAAGTATTGCACAGGGAGAGTCCGGGTATTGCACATTATAAGTATTGCACAGGGAGAGTCCGGAGGCTGGGGGGGTTAGACTATAAAGTCAGTGCATATCCGAGTTCAGGGTGGTTATGGCTTTTGGAAAGAAGCTGTTTTTGAATCTATTTGTTTTTGTCTTGATGCACCTGTAGCGCCTCTCTGAGGGCAACAGGTCAAACAGATCAAAGCCAGGGTGGGAGCTGTCCAAGGCCGAATCCCATTTCACCCCTTGGACCAACCCCTTGGCCCTTCCCCTCCATTTTGCGCGTTCACGTGAAGGGGTAGGGGTATCCCAATCCCAGTTAACGCGGAGGGGTAGGGGAAGGGGGAGGGCTTCTGTACCCCTCCAAACGGAGATTTTCCTGGAGCTGACTCCGAACGAAGGGGTTTGAGTGATTTCCCACAATGCCATGCGGATTTCAGCGAGATTTCATGCGGATTTCAGAAAGATGGCGGTTCCCGCGGCGAAAGATTGTCATAAATGTATTTTCTCCATTATTTACGTGTTTTAAGTTGTTATCCAGAGGAAACACGCCGCTTGATTCGCTTTCGAGCTGAGAATGAGCAGCGATTTCTGAAATCCAAGCTGCTGCTAAAAAGCTTTGGGAGTGAGTATTGTTTTCGGTTGCTTGACTGCGTACGTTTTGTTCTGTTATTCTCGCTTTTATTGTTTACATGAATGTTCTGACACCTCATTCTGTCGGATGTGGTGCACGAAGCGCCAAAGATATCCCTTTCAGTGGTGTTAGTTAACAAATCACACTCTGCCAGCAGAGATTTCTGGTTCTGCCTCTGGCTCTGACTGTAGCGGCTGGTCGCAGCCAATGACGCATTTGGTCGCGTTTTGCTAACGTAAACGCTGACGGAGGTACGCGATGACGTATGCGATCGTTGAAGGGCTATCCCAATACGTAAGGGTTGAATTTCAAGCCCTATCCCTTGTAGCTCAGTTTCAAGGGGAAGGGCCAAGGGGAAGGGGGAGGAGAAGGGGTAGGGGTAGGGGTAGAAATTAGAATTGGGATTGGGCCCAAGACTAACTATGACAGCATAACTAAAAGGGAGAGCCACTCCACTGCCAACAAACCCGAGTGAACATGTGAGGGTGGGGCACCGAAACATCCCAGTTTACCAAAACAGTTTATGCCCAGCAACCTTCCACATCTGCTCCTTTACCTAATAAAAAGCTATTAACAATCTGAATGTCATTAACAATAAGTGCTTTAGATGCAAGAGATCTAATATTTAACAGTCCTAGCTTTTGCTGAAAGGTACTGGCTCAAGATGCTGACCTCTTCTGCTCCTTGGACCTGCTTGGACCATCCTGGTGCCCTGTGTCTGGTTGGAGTCTCATTGCATCGCTCCTGTGGAGGACAGCCCCATGAGGACAGTTGAAAGTTACACCTGGAGGATGCTCTGGACTCTTACAGTAATGCTTTTATGGCTGAGGACTACAGTGGACTTGCTAACTTCAGGACTGCAGTTGTCACGAACAGTTTTGCACTCAAGTTTCCATCAATGAAGAGTTTATAACATCAACGAAACTGACTTCATGTTAAAACTGTTAATATTATAGTCATGTTGTCTGTTGTTGCCCAAATGAGGATGGGTTCCCTTTTGAGTCTGGTTCCTCTAGAGGTTTCTTCCTCATGTCATCTGAGGGAGTTTTTCCTTGCCACCGTCGCCACAGGCTTGCTCATTGAGGATAGATTAGGGATAAAATTAGCTCATGTTTCAAGTCATTCAAATTCTGTAAAGCTGCTTTGCGACAATGTTTATTGTTAAAAACACTATACAAATAAACTTGACTTGACTTGCTGTACATTCAGTTTGATCTAATTTTATGTTGATTAGGTTACTAAAATAAATTCTCTGATACCCCTTTCCAACCAACAGGGAATGGGATCTGGTCTTGTTCGTGCACCAAATTTTGAATTGTTCAGAGCATTTTGACCAAAAATAAATTGGTTCAGATGCTGAAAAGTTGGTTCCTGGCTGGAACCAAAATATAGCTGGGTTTTCCAGTGTGAACCGTGACATCAATGGGTGTGTCATTAGTTTGGAGAGGAATTGGAGTGCAGCAATGGAGAACACAATGGAAAAGGATACAGCTTCAGAAAAAAATGGACCAAAACAAATAACTGCAATAGCAAAAAAAAAAAAGCTCACAGGTAATCACTCTGCCATCTGCTACTATTGTTTACTCCCATTGTGAACTGTGTAACCCCCTCCATTCATGACGCATCCTTGAGTACAACGGTTCCACTCAAACCTGGTGAAAACGTGGGCCGTTCACTAGCTGGTACCAAGGTTCAAAGAACCCTGAACAGAACTGGATTAAGAACCCCTTCCCTGTTGGTCAAAAAGAGGTACTAGTATTTCTATGCTTTTGTTTAGCTCGGGGAACAGAAACACTCTCAATATACGTAGGTGAACCTGCATGATGACTCTGTGTAGCTAGCAGGTGGTCAGGCTAGCCTGTGTATCTGCTCCCTTACTTTGGCTGTGGATTGCCACAAATTAAAGGTGCTGACTGCAAACTTGAATTCTGGGCAAAATGTTCTATTTCTATTGCTGTTGTAGTTTCCAGATGTTTTGCTGTTGCACACACCATGTATCCTATGTGTGAATGTTTTGCTGGGATAAAAAGTGTTCTATGTTTTAAGATTCCAGAGATTGCTGAAGCAAATGAGCAACAATATAAAGTCGGGATGGGCAAACATGGCAGACTTCACTCTCCCGCCGGCTGAAAGCCAGCGGAAAAGAAAAGGAAAGCCTGCCTAGTGAGTGCAACTGAGGATAGAGCAAGGTTAGATGATGTAATTTTTCTGGACAGTTAACTAAATCATTCTAGCTAGCGCTTAGCTATCTTAGCTTTAGAATGCATGGGCTTGACTCCATGGTAGTGAGTATGGAGTTATCCACCTAATGTTTTGATCTTACAGAGAAAGAAAAATATATATTTTCGTCTTTTGTTTCATGGGTCTATTTGCAAATGTCAACCACAAATTATATCCCTGTGACTCAAACTCCCCAAGGTTGATGCAGAGTCACAAAGTTTTCCGCACGTTGCCATCTTGGTGTGACGCAGTTCCACAGTTATGCTAATTAGTTAAAGCTCCTTGCTTTTGGCTGTTTCCATAGGGCAGGGGTCGGCAACCTTTACCACTCAAAGAGCCATTTGGACCCGGTTTCCACGGAAAAGAAAACACTGAGAGCCGCAAATAACACACACACACACACACACACACACACACACACACATATATATATATATATATATATATATATATATATATATATATATATATATATATATATATAAAAGTTTTTATTATTATTATTATTTTACCTTTACGCTTTGTATAAACAAGTATAGTGTTTTGCTTATGAAATCCATGAAGTGCTACAGAGAAAATGGAATTTTATTCATGTAATGAAGACATTTTGGACTCTTAAAAAAACTAATTAAAAAAACACCAAGTTAAGGGTCTCTTTCAAATGAATTAAAAAGTTGAACTTAAATTATACATGTAGCAAACAAAAAATACCGTGAGCCGTCATCCTCATATCGCTTTTGGGGCGTGTATCGGAGCCTTGACCTGAATTTAAAAAATAAATTGGAAAAAAAAGAGCACTTTCACTGAACAATGAAAATTAAATATTTGCAAAATATCTGCATAAATATTTATTTTACCTGGTTAATGGGACTTCTGCTCCTGAACCTCTGTGCACAGTGTCTGCAAATCAGGGCTGTAGGAAGTCACTTTCATCTTTCCGCAGGACTGTAAGCGGCTCATCTGGGAGGCGCGAGCGGTGTTTGATTTTAACAAAGTTCATGGTGGAGAATAGCTGCTCACATATGTATGTGGATCCGAAGATCGACAGGACTCCAAATGCATATTTCTTCATGTTTATGTAGGTGTCGGGGATTACATTTCTCCATACTCAGCAGGGCTCGAAATTCGCGGTGGTCCGGTCGCCAGAGGAGACTTAACGAGGCGACTTAATTTGTCATTTGGCGGGTAATTCCTGTCACTAGTTGAAAATAAAAAATGTATATGAAGCGAAGATTCAGACTAGGGCTGTGCGATATCGAATATACTCGATATATCTCCGAAAATTCTGTGTGAGATACATATAATTTAGGGTGACCAGATTTCCCTAGTCTGAACCGGGACACTTTTGCGCGCGGCCATGCTCGTGCATGCACACCTTTTTTTTACGTAAATGTGACACTCAGAGAGGTGCTCTTATCATTTTGTTGAAGCTCACATTTATCAACATCTCACATGAAATAAAACAAACAGGCATTTTGTTATCTAGTAGCATACACTCTAAAAAATAAAGGTGCTTCAGTGGTTCTTCAAATCTCTGGATGGTTCCATGGAGAGTCAAACTCTGTGATGAACCATTACATTATGCGAAAGGTTCTTCACATTGGAAATGGTTCTTCAGAGCCTGGCATTCTCTTACCATTTGCTGGTCAATGCACATAGGCTATGTTTACACAAATCTGTCTTCACTGCTCAAACAAATGGTTTAAATGGTTCTTTAAAGAACTGTTGCATGAACGGTTCTTTGAAGCCCTGAAAAAGGTTCTTCTATGGCATCACCCTGAAGAACCGGTACTGGCCCCATTATTTTTTTAGAGTGTAGTGGTATACAGATCAGTTAAATTATGGTCAGACAACAGATTTTGTAATGGCTGAGAATAGGCCAGGCTATGTCCATAGGCCAAATTTAAACTGATTTATTTCACCTGTTTGTGAGAACACCAAGAAGAATGCATATGCACATGTAGGCTATATCTCTAAAATTGTATGCACTATAGCATGAACTTAAAAAGTAGATATGTGACCTCAACATAGCCTAGGTTAGAATCAACCTTACTAACCATTCCCCACAACTGAATGAATAAAGCAAGATGTGTACAAAAGTGAACACTTTAATGGAAGGTGCAACAAGCTGTTCAACACAGCAATATGGCCAAACTGTCAGAATGGTATGTTAAACAGAAACAAAAAAGAGACAAGTGATTTGAGAATATATACTACGGAAGCCGCGAGAGGCCCTTCATATAATCCTTTTTTTAATTCACCTTGTTATCCCGAGATAACGACATAATTAATTCAGGATCTCGAGAAAACAAAACAATTATTCCGTGATCTCGAAAAAACAAAACTGTTATTTCATGATCTCGAGTAAACAGCTGAGAAATGATTCATTCAGGTGCGCCAAGAGACTTGTGATATGCTGACTTTGGGGCTATTTCTCATTCTGTATAGACGCAACTTTGGTCATTAGAATGTCTGGAATAATCGATCACCTAATAAGGCAATATTTTGATCAGGGGTTGACACAGGGAGAGACTGCATTAAGTCTTTTAATAAGGGATCATTTCAAAATTAGTCCGCGGCACCTCTGCAGAAGACTGGCCCGGCTTCGTCTCTACCGACGGAGATACAGTGATCCAGCTGAGATCATGAAATAATTGTTTTGTTTTCTCGAGATCACGGAATAATTGTTTTGTTTTCTCGAGATCTCGAAATAACGGTTTTATTTTCTTGAGATCTCGAATTAGTTGTGTTGTTTCCTCGAGATCCTGAATTAATCAGGTCGTTATCTCGGAATAACGGTTTTGTTTTCTCGAGATCTCGAATTAGTTGTGTTGTTTTCTCGAGATCCTGAATTAATTAGGTCGTTATCTCGGAATAACGGTTTTGTTTTCTCGAGATCTCGAATTAGTTGTGTTGTTTTCTCAAGATCCTGAATTAATTATGTCGTTATCTCGGGATAACAAGGTGAATAAAAAAAGATTATATGAAGGGCCTCTCTCAGCAATAAAGGAGGAGAGGGGCGACAGCCCGAGGAAAGCCCCCACAGGAGCGCACAGCATTTGCAGCATAGGCTACCCAACTCAGTACAAGAACAAAGCACTTACAGTGTGTGCAGCAGGCTTCATGCGCATTGTTCTGCACCTCTCGGAGGAAGGGGTAGGTGCCCTGTAAATCTTTGGAAAAGGTACATTTTCTTTTCGGTATAATTGCTGCGGCATGCTGCTAGCTGCTAGACAAAGAACATTTGCGCCAGTTAATGTTTATTTTATTGTTGCATGGCACTGTTGTCTGGAATAATGTGGCTAAATAAACACCCATGCCACAGGGCCAGGGGGCAGTAACCAGGAAAGTTTGTGATTCCTGTCAATTCATCAAAATAGTAAATGCAGACATTTCTCCGCTAATGATTCCCATGCTGCTCAGTCGCAAATGTCGCGAGTGGCGAAAACCGGGACATATCCATGTCCCGACAGACTTTTGTCAGGACTCGGGACACACAACCCCAAATCGGGACTGTCCTGGTAAAACCGGGACGTCTGGTCACCCTAATATAATTATTATATCATAACTATCGAGTATTTTATGGTCATCTGCCGACTTGCGTTTGTTTCGTGTTTGTTTAAAACCTTTTCCGGTGGTTTTCTCCCTGTCCCTCAGGCAGTAACGTGAGAGGCTGCCTAATGGCCCTGTCACACTATAGCGTTTTGCTCGACGTTTGGTTGCGTTTTTAAAAATTTGAGAAACGCCGGGGAACGTCGACGTTCTTCAAATTAAGTTTCTAGGTCAACGATGTTGTAACGTTCTTGTAACGCTTGGGTAACGCTCAGCCAACGTTCCCTCAGTGTCAGGCGACGTTTGTGGTCCAAAATAGCAGCAAAACCTAGCGTTCTCATAGCGTCCACAGCGCTTTGATAGCGTTATCATAGCGTTTGGGTAGCGTCTGCCTTGCGTCCAGGTAATATTCTCGACGTTTGTCCAGCGTCTAGCTGACGTTCCCGACGTTTCCATAGCGTCTGCCTAGCGTTCCTGTAGCATTCGAGTAACGCGTGGAGCGTTTGTGTGACGTTCCTGTTACGTTTCGCCAACCTGCGACTGGACGCGCAGTATAAAAGGGGGGGCTTTTGGCCAGAGTGCATCACTTCCAGTTCAACCACCGCGCAGTCAACATCGCAAACGGAACGAAACGAAAAGAAGTATGCCTCCCAAGAGCAAGAGGGCCAGCAGCAGAGGTCGGGGCAGCAGCAGGGGCCAACGAGCAGCATCCTCTCCCAGCCAGGAGGTTGTTTCCATCACTGCAGAGGTCCATCCCCCTCCTGTTGAAAGCGAGGCTGACAGCCAGCCAGCAGGCAGCCAGCAGCAGAAGCAGCCGAAGAACAAGAGGGCAACAATCACCCCCTCCAGGTCCCAGTCGCCATCTCCAGCCTCTCCAGGGTCTCCAGGGTCTAGCTGCTCCTCCTCCTCCTCCAGAAGCTTGTCAGCAGCCTCCTCACAGGACAGAGGCAAGAGGAAGAAGAGCGACAGGATAAATTACAGCCTCTCTGAATCTGATGAGGCCATCATGGTCGAGTGGTTACAAGAGAACCGGACACTGTGGGACTCTAAGCTCCAGGCTTACCACAAGCTCACAAACAAGGAGAAGTTGTGGGAGGCCCAGGCAGAGAAGATGCAGAAGACAGTGAAGCACTTGAAGGGCTGGTTCCGGTCACTGCGGGATAAGAACACCAGACTCATGAAACACAAGAGCGGTGACGGTGCCCCAAGAAGAACAGAGAGGGACGAGTGGGTGCTCAACAACTTCAGGTTCCTGCAGGAGGTAGTGCGACACAGACCGGAGCCAGCCAAGCCCATCCTACCCAGCAGAGCCTCAGCTGCAGCAACTGTCCAGGAGGATTTACCGGTATCTGGACCTTCTATCACGGAGTGTACTGCCATACCTTCCAGATCTTCCACACCTGCCACAGCAGCCTCCAGCAGCAGCAGTTCCAAGAGGCCCAGACGATCTGGACAGGATGAGGATACCACCACCGAGGATGACGTGTTGGCTACCCTGCAGGAGAAGGTCAAGGAGTCAGAGGCTATACTCAAGGGTTTGTTCCAGCCTCCAGCAGTGACCCCTGAGTCGACCTTTGTGAACTACGTGAGGGACAGCCTTCTCACAATGTCGAGCCGGAAGTTCAAGAAGGCCAGGGCCAGCATCAACATGATCCTCACGCAGCTGATGGATGAAGACACTGAAGAGGAAGAGGAGGACCTGCCTACCTTCTCAGCTACATGTCGGTCGGCCCCCCCTCCTGGCATCACAACCACCAGGCAAGCCCAGAGCGACATGTTTCAGCCGGACCCTAGCCAGTGGCATGACAACCCGCCCACTGGCACTCCTTGGCAGTCACAGACCAGGGAGTGGATGGCCAGATACCACCAGCAGCAGCCTCACTCATCCTTCCAGCAGCCTCACTCGTCCTTCCAGCAGCCTCACTCGTCCTTCCAGCAGCCTCACTCGTCCTTCCAGCAGCCTCACTTGTCCTTCCAGCAGCCTCACTCATCCTTCCAGCAGCCTCACTCCTACTACCAGCCACAAAGGTTCTTCCAGCAACAGAGTAGGAACTCTCCCATCTTCCACACGCTGACAGCACCAGCCACCACCCATGCCTCCGTCTCTACGGCCATCAGCTCTGCAAGACACACCATGGACCAGAGCAACCAAGGCAGCAGCTCTCCAGCCCTGGTTGTCACTTGTGCCGCCACGGACGTTACCGTGTTCCCCACCGGAGTGTCTACAGCAGCCAGTGTCAGCGACTTGTTCAGCACCCTGGACAGTCCAGGTCCAGTTGCCACCCCGTCCACGGCTACCTCTCTGAATGACACGCTCAACACTCCACAGCCACCAGTGGACCCAGAGACTGACTCTTAGAACTTTTTGTTTAGGAATCTGTAAATAAATGTTGTACATAGTTTGAACTTTGCCTGGTTCTTGCGTGAAACTTTCAATTTCTTGTTTTTAATATTGTACCCCCCCAAAAAATAATGAAAAAAAAAATAAAAAATAAAAAATAAAATAAGTAAAACAAAAAATATAAAATAAAATAAAAGATAAAATAAAAAATAAAAAGTAAAATAAAAAATATACAATAAAATATAAAATAAAAGATAAAATAAAAAATAAAATAAAAAGTAAAATATATTTTTTATTTTATATTTTTCTTTTATTGTATATGTTTTATTTTATTTTATATTTTTCTTTTATTGTATGTTTTATTTTATTTTATATTTTTCTTTTATTGTATGTTTTATTTTATTTTATATTTTTCTTTTATTTTATGTTTTATTTTATTTTATATTTTTCTTTTATTTTATATGTTTTATTTTATTTTATTTTTAATTTTATTTTTGATTTTACTTTTGATTTTAAAATAAAAAAAATAAAAAGTAAAATATAAAATAAAATAAAAAATATAATAAAAAAATACAAAATCCAAAAAAAAAAAATAAAGTTAAAAAAAATGAAAGAGAATAAAACAATACAAAATAAAACTATGACATTTAGTAATACTGTTTTATACATTTGGTTACATGAAAAGGGGTCGACCGGGAACTCAGTAAAATAAATAATTGAAAAAGAGATCATGCCTAGAACAGATTGGCTAAAAAAGTAGGGCGATCAGTAAAAATAATTACTTCGAAATGACACACACAATTACTTTTATTATTACTGTTATCGACAAATAAGTCATTGTAAGTTACACATACAATATTTCAGTTTCTAAAAGTTGTGTCTACCAAAAAGTATAGTCTATATTAAGTCCATTCTGCATTGCAACACTAGGGTCCAGGTCTACACCATCCTGTCCTGCCAGTCCAGTGCCCCACCTGAGGAGTTGACCCAGTGCTTGATGAGGTTCCTCTGCTTCTTGGCTTCCTTGGTCGCAGTGTTGGGGCCTGCAACAACCTGTGTGTCTTCCATATTGAAGCCATCTCTCCAGGCACCAGGCACAAAGTCTTCTTCTGGACCTTCTGGCTGGTCCAGCTGTTGGTTCTGCAGCGTTGGATATCTGACCCTCATCAAGTTGTGAAGGACCAAGCAGGTCTTCACTATCAGCTTCACAGTCTCTGGCTTGTGCTGCATAGTGCCAAGAATCACCTGGAACCTGTTGGCAAGGATCCCAAAGGCGTTCTCCACGACCCTCCTGGCTCTCGACAGTCTGTAGTTGAAAATGTGCTCCTCCTGTGATAGACCACGGAGACTGTAGGGCTTCATCATGTAGGCTCTCAGGGCAAAGGTGTCATCTCCAATGAAGAAGTATGGAACATCTGTAGTGTCTTGTGGGAGAGGTATAGGCCGTGGAAACCCAAGCAGGTCTTCTTCAGCTCCATGTTTCAGCTCACTGGAGTTGTAGATCTGGGCATCGGATGCTGATCCCAGGCCTCCAAGATCTGCCCACAGGAACTTGTAGTCAGAATCCACAAGGGCCAGCAACACGATGGAATAGAACCCCTTGTAGTTGTAATACAAGGAGCCACTCTCTGCAGGACACCTAATGGCCACATGCTTGCCATCTAGTGCTCCCAGGACATGGGGGAAGTTCCACCTCTGATAGAATCTGTCAGCAACTTCCTTCCACTCTTCTGGCGTACTGGGGCAGGTCAGCATCTCATCCAGGTACTCGTCCAGTATGGCATGGCAAACCTCTCTGACCACCAGTGACTGTGTGTTGTGAGGTACTCTCCAGGCAAACTTCTGCGAAGCATAGCTGTCACCAGAGGCAAGGTGTCGCAAAGTCAGGGCCAGCTTCATACCAGGGTCGAGGGCCGGTCTAAAGCGAGTGTCCTTCTTGGTGATCCTGGGACCAACTCTCTGTCTCAGCTCATCAAACATCACTGCTGGCATGCGCAGGAAGTTGTGGAAGGAGGCTTGGTCTTCAGCTCGGAGTTCAGCCATCAGCTTGTCATAAACACCAAACTGTGGTCGCCTTCCTATCCAGGGTCTCACCCAGCTCTTTCTCCCTCTCCTCTTCCTTTTCTTCTTTGACTCTGCCTTGGACATCTTAACCTGGTGCAATGCCAACTGCAGGAGGTTGTTGTGATGCATGAGAGCAGCAACAGCATACTGGTGTTTCTCTTGGTCTGTCATTGTTCTGAAGTCTTCACTCTGTGAAAGTTCCAACAGGACTGTCGGTAGCCTCTGCAAGCCCCTTTAAATATATTTCTGGCAAGTGCCTGCCAAATGCTCCTGAACGCTACCAGTAGGTTACAGGCACGTTACAAGGATGCTACATGGACGTTACACAGACGCTGGAAAAATTTAGAACACTGACAGACGTTAGAAAGATGTTGAAAGAACGTTACATGAGCGTTAAGAACGCTCGGCGAACGCTGACGAACGCTGAAAAACGTTGGCGACACGCTGGACAGACGTTCGATGGACGTTACACAGGCATTAGGCAAGCGTTACCCAAGCACTAGGCACGCGCTGGACACTCGACCCTGATGGGCCGGCGTCCGCCTAGCGTCCAGGGAACGTCCTGACTTTCGAGTAACGTTCGAGTAACGCCCGCAAACTTTCGTGTAACGTTCCTCTAACGTGTAAGTAGCGTTTTGATAGAACGTCCTGAATTTTTGTGCACACCCAAAACTATTTTTCACCCTCAGCGTTCACCGACGTCCCTCGACGTTCCCCAACGTTTGCCGACGCTCGTCTAACTTTCTTGTAACTTTTTTCTAACGTTCTCGACGTTCCTCTGCGTTTCGCAACACGTTACTCGAACGCTGGTGAGAACGTCGTAGTGTGACAGGGCACTAAGGGTTTAAAAAAATTAATTAAAATAAATAAATAAATAAATAATAATAACGGCACGCACTCGCCAACCAATCCTGGGCGACATTTCGGTGCTGAAAGGAATGTGTTGCCAGATTGGGCGGTTTCAAGTGCATTTTGGCGGGTTTGAACATATTTTGGGCTGGAAAACGTCAGCAGTATCTGGCAACGCAACACAGCGCTGACTCAGTTCGTGCAATTGCTGGTGCTGCATAGGCTACCGTGCTCTGTCAATTTCAGCGACAAATTAAAAATGGAAGCGGACGAATTGGTTCCTAACAGAACGAGTAAGGGGTCAGTCATCTGGCATTTTTTTGGATATCGCGAAGGGGACGTGGAACAGCAAATGCCAGTTTGTAAAGTGTGCAAAAAAAAAAAAACAGTATCAAAATACTTGGGTCTTGAAATAAATGCACATTAGTAATGAACAATGGTAACTACTCTCTTTTGTGTTATTTTTGACAGAAGTAAAATTCATATGTGAACAAATTTTGGCGAGTTGCTTTGGAAGGTAACTAGTCCGACTGGCTGGTGAAAAATTATGAATTTCGAGCCCTGCTTAGCCTACCTGGGGTTGAAAGTCTCGATAGATGCACAGCGTTTTGGCGGGTATACAGGCTTAGGGCCATACTGTTTACCTCAAGAGGTAGGACATTCAGTCCCAAAATGAAGAAGAGCGACCCTTAGCACGTCAAAAGGATCACATCTTATCCGCAGGATATTGTTCTTGCGAGACATAGGAAAATGTCATGCACAATAAAAAATTAAAATTTCAGATGACTTTGCAGTCAGGACCTTTAACTAGGCCTGTTCTGAGAGTATGTGCGATGCTGTAAGAAATGAGAACAGCACCTTCCCAAGTGTTAGGATGGACACCATCCCATCCTAACAAGCCAGCTTTGCCCTCAAAACTACTCCAATTATCTATAAAGCCCACATTGTTTTCCGAGGGCCACCTGGACAACCAGCAGGTCAGCAACCATAACCTGCTGTAAGCTACACTGAAATGGAGGGACTATGTAAAACTGGCTGTAATTCCTAAATGGCTAATGCACTATTTTTGTTAAACCACTTGAACTGAAGCTGAAAGTTTACACTTCAGTCCTATCTTGATGGCCTCATTTCAAATCCATTGTGACAGTGTATAGAGGCAAAATGACAAAAATTGCGCCACTGCCCAAATACTTATGGACTGGAATGTATTTTCTTTCATTCAATTCAAGTGACCGGTGAAATAAACTATTAGATGTCAGTAATAAATAAAGTAACTCTGATCATAGTGGGTGCGGCACAGTGGTGTAGTGGTGAGTACTGTTGCCTCACAGCAAGAAGGTCCTGGGTTCGAGCCCAGCGGCCGTCAAGGGCCTTTCTGTGTGGAGTTTGTATATTCTCCCTGTGTCTGCATGGGTTTCCTCTAGGTGCTCTGGTTTCCCCCACAGTCCAAAGACATGCAGCTTAGGTTAATTGGGGGCTCTAAATTGACTGTAGGTGTGAATGGTTGTTTGTCTCTGTGTCAACCCTGCGATACCCTGGCAACTTGTCCAGGGTGTACCCTGCCTCTTGCCCATAGTCAGCTGGGATAGGCTCCAGCTTGCCTGCAACCCTGTAGAACAGGATAAGCGGCTACAGATCATGGATGGATGGATGATCATAGTGGGTTCAGGGTTGTGCTTTTCATCACTGTGTAGAGTTCACTGTCTCTACTTTGGTTGTCTTTCTGAATTGATTCTTCTGATTCATTTAAAACAAGTTGTTCAGAATGAATGATTCACTCTAGTGATGCGAGCCGGGTGGAAGTTTGTTTGGTTCGAGTTGGTGGCTAGCGGCTGAATATTACTTTGCAATTTTAGCGTGATAGCGCTTCATAGACCATCGACCTTTTTTCTCTTCACCTGGACGTGTTAGCTATAGGACTAGGTATTTTGGAGGACATTGGGTGGAAATACCGACTGACGGCCTATATGAGTCCGAAATGGTGTTCTTCCAGTGTTCCTCATAGACTCTGACAGGATGGCAAGGAAGGAGATGGACGAGGATACTAACACTTTGGAATTTAATGAGGAAGATGGGAGGGGGGAGAGGGAATGGAAAGAGGTGGTGAGAGGGAAGAAGGCAATTAGTCATAAAAGGAAGAAAAATGACCAGCATAGCAGAGGAGATTCAGAAAGTGAGGATAGAGAACTTCAAAAGGACCCAAAGGGAGGATTGTATAATATGATAGTAAGATTTGAGAGAGAAGGGGGAGTTAAAAAAACTAAATCTGCTTAAGTTAACTGAAATAATTCGAGAGCAAGTTGAAGTGAAGTATGCGAGAGTTTTAGGAGATGGAAACTTGTTAATAGGATGTATAAATGAAGGGCAAGTGAAAAGGGCAATGAAGATAATTAATTTTGGTAGCACGTGTGGGAGAGCAGAGGTCCAATGGTAGTAAAGGGGTGAGTTCTGGGCTTCCTCTCAGTGTTAATATGAGGGAACTACTGGAGAACCTGAGGGAGAGGAATATCCATCCATCCACCCATCCATTATCTGTAGCAGCTTATCCTGTACAGGGTCACAGGTAAGCTGGAGCCTGGGAGGGGAACAGTTCGGTGAAAAGAATGACAAGGGGAGCAGAAAGAAAGGAGACTGAAACTGTTCTGATAGAGTTTGATGTAAAGGTAATTCCAAAGGAGGTGTACTCTGGATTTCTTAGATATAAAATAAGAGAATATGTCCCAAAACTTATGAAGTGCTTTAATTGCCAGGAATATAGACATGTGGCCAAAGTATGTAAAGGAAAAAGATGTGCTCGGTGTGGTGGGGAACATGAATATGGAAAATGTGGAGAGGGTGTAAAACCAAAGTGCTGCAATTGTGGAGGAAATCACAGTATAGCTTACTGGGGATGTAAAGTGTTGAAAAAAGAGGTGGCGGTACACCAGATAAGAGTGAAGGAAAACGTCTCATATGCTGAGGCAGTTAAATTGGTTAGAAAGGAAAAACAGGAAAAGAAGGGGGAATGTAATAAAGAACAAGTTACAACAAAAGAACAGCAAGATAAGATAAATATATGGATAGAAAAAAAGAAATTGGTAACCTTTATAGCAGGAGTAATAAATGCAACATATGAGATAAAATCTAAAACTGAGAGGATTCAAATTATTGTGAAAGCTGCAGAACACACCTTGATATGACAGGCTTAAAGTGGGAAGAAGTAAGGGATGAGTTCAGGGTACCATCAAGTCAAGAGACAGCATGTATGAGTTAATTATACTAATAATGTTAATTTTTCAATGGAACGCAAGAAGTCTGATTTATAATGTTCAAGAACTCAAACAGTGTAACCCCTTCAGACATAATGTGTACAATTGTACACATGAAGTTCCATAGCATTTTTTCTTGTGTCTGAAGGGGTTATTAGGAAAGAAAAAACAGACATTGTGTGTATTCAATAGACCTGGTTAAAACCTCAACTGGATTTTGTTTTAAACGATTTATTTTATCCAGTGAGGGGAGACAGGAGAGAAGGAGGAGGAGGATGTGCCACCTTTATAGAGCAAGGCATTCCTTATAGAGTTCTAGGAATAGGAAGTATACAAGATTATGTAGTAGTGAAAGTGTGGGCTGATAATAAAGAATAGGTGATTGTGAATTATTATAACCCATGCAAAAAACTAGAATTAAGTAAACTTGAGGAAATAGAGGAACATAATAATGATAATATTGTTTGGTGCGGTGATTTTAATGGATACAACACATTATGGGGGAGTGATAGGACAATGGTCAAGTAATAGAAGAGTTGTTCGATGAAAAGAATTTAGCATGCTTAAATGATGGCAGTCACACTAGAACAGATGTGAATACAGGGAAAGAGTTGGTTCTTGACCTTACATTGATATCAAGCTCCATTGCTGCAATATGTGATGGGAAAATGTATCCCAAAGGAACTATAGGGAGTGACCATTACCCAGTGTGGTGCAAGATAAATATTAATACCTCACTGACTACAGAGGGAGCAGGTGGAAAATGGATCCTTGAGAATTGGGAGAAATTTTTGGAAAAAAGTGATAGATATGTAGAACAAGTTAACAAAGGAATGAATATAGATACACTTGACTGCAAAATAAAGCAAGGTATAATATCGGCTGCATTAGAATCCATTTCCTAAAAGTAAAGGAGGAATAAAGAAGAAAGTAGTGCCATGGTGAAATGATCAGTGTAAAGAAGTAATAAGGAATATAAATAAGGCATTTAAGCAACTTAAAAAACTCATCAACATATGATTCATTACAAACAGGCTCAGGCAATAGTAAGGAAGATAATCAGACAGGCAAAAAGGATGCACTGGAGGAAATACTGTGATAACCTTGGAAACAAAACTCAGATAGGAGAAGTATGAGGGATGATGAAGATGGGAGACAGAAAGGAACAGAACTATCTGGTTCTGGCTGATGGAAACGAGACTGCAGTAATAAATGAGGAAAAGGCAGAGTTGTTGGCTAACACTTTTGTCAAGGTTCATAGCTCTAATAATCTGTCTGAGGAAGGAAGGAGAGGCAGAGAGAGAAAAAAAATCAGAAAACATAGAGGCTTTATATAAAAAGAGTAGTAATGATGGGCAAAATGCCCCTTTTAGCATGGGAGAATTAAAGAGGGCACGAGATAAAACAGGAAAATCTGCACCGGGTAAAGACAAAATATGTTACAGCATGTTAAAACATCTAAGTGTAGAAAGTCTAAACTACTGATGCTGTATAACAAAGTGTGGGAAGAGGGAAGAATGCCATGGAACTGGAAAGAGGCTATAATTATTCTGATAAAGAAACCCGGGAAAGATGCTAGCAAGCCTGGAAACTACAGACCAATAGCTCTGACTTCACACATTTGTAAACTCATGGAGTGCATGATAAATGAGAGGTTAATGTACATCTTGGAGTATAGAGGTATGGTGGTGATGTACCAAAGTGGATCCAATACTATGCCTAAAGGATGAAATAAAGAAAGCTCAAGTAAATAAAGAGACAGTCATTGCAGTATTTTTTGATGTTGAGAACGTGTATGATATGTTATGGAAAGAGGGGCTTCTAATTAAATTGCACTTAATAGGAATACATGGGAAAATATTGAATTGGATTATGGATTTTCTTGATGGAAGAACCATTCAGGTGAAGATAGGGTCAAAGGTATCAAGCCAATATGTAGTAGAAAATGGAACGCCTCAGGGGAGTATAATTAGTCCAACTTTATTTTCTATTATGATTAATGAAATATTTGTAAATATTCCAGTAGATACTGGGAGATCACTGTTTGTGAATGATGACGCACTGTGGAAAAGAGGGAGAAATATTGAGCACATTGTTAAGAAAATGCAAGATGGAATTAATCTAGCTGAGAAATGGGGGACAGCATGGGGATTTAAATTCTCAGTGGAAAAAACAAAAACTACAGTATGTTCTTTACAAGAAAGAAACTCATGGAAAACAAGTTACAACTATATGGAAATGAATTGGAGAAAGTTGAAAGTTTTAATTTTTTGGGGAGTTTATTTTGATCAAAGACTAACATGGTGGGAACATATCAGATATGTTGTTAATAAATGCAAGAAAGTTATAAATGTTATGAGGTGTATTGCAGGATTGGAATGGGAAGCTGATTTTGCATCTCTGAAATATATTTATGTATCCTTAATTCGATCAAGATTAGACTACAGAAGTATTGCATATGGATCAGCAGCAAACTCTGTGATAGCAAAATTAGATATTATTCAAGCTCATGCTTTAAGGGTGTGTCTAAGAGCAGTAACCACCCCAGTATGTGCACTCCAAGTTGAAGCAGGTGAAATGCCTTTATTATTATGTCGGAAACAATTAGTGGCCAACTATTGGATCAATCCAATAGGACATGGAGATAAACATCCTACAAAAAGGTTCTGCAATCCTGCTGGGAGAAAGAGAGGACACAAACAGAGAGCTTTGGCTGGACAGGAGATCAAACAACTAAAGATTTGGGAGTGTATGACAGAGTTTTGCTCAACTGTAATGTGGCCAGTTAGACCTATCTGGATGTTAGAAAACCCAAGTGTAGATATAGAAATATTGAGGATTAAGCTCACTAATAAGAATGCAGATCTCTAGGGCTTCTGGTATGGCGCTGAAACGAGCAACAGCATAAGTCATGAGCTCCTGCATGGTCTTACTTCTCCCTTCTGAGATATCAACGCTGTAAGTTAAAAATAACTTGTTTGAGCATGGAAGGGGGTAAAAGAAGAAAGATGAAAGGAAAATCGCAACAGGACAATTCATTGTCAGAAAACGAAGATGGCCTCGACGCCACTAGCAACAAAGCTAAATACGAGGATATGGACGCTATTCAAGCTAACATTATAACCGAGATAAAAGCGGTCTGCTCCGACATGAAGAAGGAATACTTCAAAATTATAGGAGTACTGAAGAAAGAGCTGACGGATTTCAGAGAAGAAATTAACCAGAAGCTTAGCTCTATCGGTACAGACCTACAAGAAATAACAGAAAAAGTGGGAGAGACGGAGCAACGAGTGGCGGATATGAAAGAACAGAGTGCTGAGATTAGCAAGCTGCTCTCCCACACCCTGGAAATCCAGCAAAGCCTCCAAACCCAGCTCACGGACCTGGAGGCTCGATCCCGCAAGAACAATATATGTACCCATGGAATTCCTGAGGGGTCTGAAGGTGACAACATACAGGACTTTGTTGAGAATCAGAGCTGTCTGTCTCCGAGGCCAGACTCGGGATACAACACTGTCACCGATCCCTCGGATCCAGACCACCGCAGGGATCCAGCCCAAGGTCTATGATAATCTACTTCCAGGAATATAAAACAAAATAAATGGTGCTCCGATCTGCCTGGAAGAAGAAGGAGATTTGTTTTGAGGGAAAAAGAGTGTTTTTTGAACAGGACTATCCAACCGAAATATTAAAAAAGAGGAGAGCTTACGCCGACATCAGGAAGACACTAAAAGAAAATGGGCTATGCTTCCAGACTGTATCCACACTGGTCCAGTCTTTTATAACAGCACAACGGAGGGAACGGATGATCTTAAGAAGAGAGGATATGCACTGGATAGCACCAGAGTTGATGCTGCCATGGGACCCACACCTACGACCGGACCAAGACACCATCCATGGGAAAAGGCAGGTGCAAGACCGCGCCGTGATCACCTGAGACAAATCCAAGAAAAACTAAAAACATTCCGAAGGAACACGGATGCTATGAAATGCCATGGTGTAAATAAACAGACTGTGTTACATGTAAGAGATCGGTAAGAAAAAAACTTAACATCATAGGCTGAAATGAGCCAGTGAGATGGACCGATTAACATTGATATTCAGAGATTAAGCGATTCGTCCTATTATAACTCTTAAATAGTTAAAATGCCCATTAAGCAGGGAAACTTTGTTTGTCTCGTAATGTGCACTGCTCTGAATTTAAACAACGTTATTCAGAGATGCCAGTATGCACTGGGAGGGGTCCCTTCATGGTTAAGGGCTTCCCCACTGAACTTTGAAGTTGAGTTCATACTTCAGAAATGGAAGTCACTTGAATTAAAAATGTGTAGTTATATGTTCAGTTCTATTTTGGTTCACAGACCGAAGTTGGTTTGTTCAGGTCATCTTGTCAGGTTGAATATTCAGGTGAATATTTACCTTTTCCTTTTTGTCAGTTGAGATGATTCATCAAACATACAAAGCTATCACTCTGAATGTAAATGGGTTACACAACCCTATAAAAAGAAGTAAAACAATTGCTAAAATGAAAAGAGAAAAACAGGATATAATTTTCTGGCAAAAAACAAATCTCTCAAATATTGAACATGATAAGCTGAAAAAAAATGCGTTTTAAAAACACATATTATTCATCCTTTGAAAGAGGAAATACAAGAGGAGTTGCAATATTAATTTCAAACAGAATAAATTGTATGTTTTCCTCCCAAATTACTGATAAGGAAGGGCGTTATGTACTAGTCAAAGGTTTTATCGACCACAAAGAAGTCACCTTATTGAATGTCTATACAGTAGGCTGCCAGGAAATAATAAACAGTTGATTAAAAAGATTTTTGACCTAATATGGGTGGAAACCTCAGGTGTACTAATATGTGGAGGAGACTGGAATATTCAATTGTGCCCAATCATGGACTCTTCAAATAAAATAAAAAAGATAGGATCTGAAGCAGTATATGTTAAAAAGCTGCTCAAAGAATTAGGCATGATCGACATATGGAGAGACCTACACCCTCATGATAAATATTTTACTTTTTTTCCCATCCCCATTCAGTGTACTCGAGAATCGATTATTTTTTCATATCCAACAGGACACAGGATTATAGATTGTGACATAGGAACAAGGGACATTTCTGATCACGCAGGGGTATACTTAACACTACATTTAGATAGCAAATCCAAGGAAACCTTGTGGAGACTTAACACAAACCTTCTGAATGACCCTCAGTGTCAAAAATACATAAAGAAAGAAATAGAAGATTATATCACTTATAATAACAATGGAACTCTGTCTCCAAGCACACTCTGGGATGCTGCTAAGGCAGTTTTGAGAGGCAAACTTATAATATGGTCTGCTCAGAAGAAAAAGGAAAGAGATAAACAAATCAAGGAACTGGTTGAAAAGTTAAAATCTCATTCATTCATTCATTATCTCTAGCCGCTTTATCCTTCTACAGGGTTGCAGGCAAGCTGGAGCCTATCCCAGCTGACTACGGGCGAAAGGCGGGGTACACCCTGGACAAGTCGCCAGGTCATCACAGGGCTGACACATAGACACAGACAACCATTCACACTCACATTCACACCTACGGTCAATTTAGAGTCACCAGTTAACCTAACCTGCATGTCTTTGGACTGTGGGGGAAACCGGAGCACCCGGAGGAAACCCACGCGGACACGGGGAGAACATGCAAACTCCACACAGAAAGGCCCTCGCCGGCCCCGGGGCTCGAACCCAGGACCTTCTTGCTGTGAGGCGACAGCGCTAACCACTACACCACCGTGCCGCCCAAAGTTAAAATCTTTAGAGAGTAAACATATGGTAAAGTAACGACTCTGAGGTCCTACAACAGATTCTAAATATAAAACAAAATAATATTTATGAAAGTCAGATAGCAGGAAGGGCTAAGTTAATTAAACAAAATTTCTGTGAGAACGGTCCCAAATCCAAAAGACTCCTGGCATGGAGAATACGCAAACAGCAGGCAGAGAGATGTATATATAAAGTGAAAGATCCCCAGACTAATAAGGCATACCACAAATTGGAAGATATACAAAAAGCCTTTGAGTCATGCTATTTATATGCTCAACTCGAAACAGCTGAAATAGGACCTGTGTCTGAAGTTCTGACATCGTTAGACTTACCATCTATAGGAACAGAGCAGAACAAAATAATAACCTGAGAGATAACAGATGAAGAAATAAATAAGGCCATATCAAGACTGAAATCAAATAAAATGCCAGGCGCTGATGGCTACCCATCAGAATGGTATAAAATGTTTAGGGAAATAATACTACCGATGCTTAAAGAAAATTTTAACTATGTTCTTAACGGGGGAGAACCCGCTGTGTCATGGAGGCAAGCGGTAATTTCAGTAATTCCTAAGCCAGGTAAAGACAAGACAAACTGTAGTTCTTACAGACCTATATCTGTTTTAAAAATTGATTATAGATTATTCACATCGATATTAGCTAAACGATTGGAAGATATAATCCCAGACCTCATAGATACAGACCAAACGGGCTTTATTAAGTACAGACAGACCCAGGACAATGTGAGGCGGGCACTTTACCTTGTTGATCATATAAAAAACAATGATATTGAATCTGTGGTTATCAGCCTCGATGCTGAAAAAGCTTTTGACTCTGTCCGCTGGGAATATTTGTATTTAACTCTTAAACGTTTTGGCTTTAATGATCAAATAACTGGATGATTGAGGTCTCTCTACTGCTCTCCCTCAGGCAGAATTAAAATAAATGGAAACTTATCTCAAACAGTCCTCCTTGAGAGGGGATGTAGACAGGGCTGTCCCCTAAGCCCCACATTTTTTGCCTTGTTTATTGAGCCATTGGCTCAGGCAATCAGAGAAACCAATGATATAGAAGGTGTATAGATTGGAGATACACAACATAAGATTCGTTTGTACACAGATGATATTCTTTTGACTCTTACTAACCCAAATGTAAGCTTGCCCAAATTAATATCCCCTCTCCAAGAATTTGGATCATACTCTGGATATAAACTGAATTTAAATTGAATGAATTGTCTTGGCCAGCCCTAAGGGTCCCATCTGCATCTCATCATTGCTGAGGAGTGTGCTCCCATCACCCAATCAAGCATCCAGCCAGAGCAGGTCATGATATTTTTTACCATATTAACATGCCATTGTTGTGTGTTATGCCTGATGTAAAGACTCTCGTCTCTGCGAGCCTACCACACAGATTTAATACTTGTCATTTTTAGGGCATACCTAACAACCTGTGTTTTCTCCCCCCCCCCCCCCCCCCATCTGTCCCTCTGAGTTACATGTTGATCCTGGGATTGAGATGCTGGCCTCTTCTGCCCCTCGGACCTGCGTGATCCATCCTGGTGCCCTGTGTCTGGTCGGAGTTTTATCGCACCGCTCCTGTGAAGGACGGCCCCATGAGGACAGTTGAGGGTTATACCTGTTAAAACTGTTAATATTATAGTCAGGCTGTCTGTTGTTGCCCAAATGAGGATGGGTTCCTCATTTGGGTTCTTTTGAGTCTGGCTCCTCTCGAGGTTTCTTCCTCATGTCGTCTGAGGGAGTTTTTCCTTGCCACCGTCGCCACAGGCTTGCTCATTGGGGATAGATTAGGGATAAAATTAGCTCATGTTTTAAGTCGTTCAAATTCTGTAAAGCTGCTTTGCGACAATGTTTATTGTTAAAAGCGCTATACAAATAAACTTGATTTGATTTGATTTAAACAAAACTCAGACTCTTACCTTTAATTATAAACCACAAGACAGCATTAATAGAATATGTAATTTTAAATGGAAAGGTAACATAATTAAATACCTAGGGAATCAAATACCAAAATATCTTTCAACCATTTATGATCTTAATTACATTCCCATAACTGCCAGTATCAAAGCAGACTTAAATAGTTGGTCATTACTACCCATGAACATGTGCAATCGAATAGATGCAGTGAAAATGAGTATATTGCCAAAGTTGCTTTTTCTCTTTCAATCACTCCCTATTGAAATCCCCTCTAAACAATTCAATAATTGGAATAAAATTATTTCCACCTCTGTCTGGGGAAAACAAAGACCCAGGATTAGGTTCCAGACCCTACAGCTTCCTAAAGATAAAGGTGGGAGAGCTTTGCCCTGTCTGGAAGATTATTATAAGGCAGCACAACTGCAGTCTTTAGTGTATTGGTGTGACCTAATGTACGAAGCAAAATGGAATGACCTAGAACAAAATCAGATTAAGATACCTCTCCAAGCTCTTCTGGGGGAAAGAATGCTACAAAAATTTTTTAGAAAAGTTGAATACATGGATCACTGTCCCATTAAACATTTGGCATAAGCAACTTAAAAATAGGAAATTTGAAAGAAATGCACGACTATTACGGTGGATTGCATATGACACTGAATTTATCCCAGCAAAGTTAGACAGCAGGTTTAAACACTGGATAACTAAGGGTATCACCTCCTACTGTATGATATCATCTAATAAATACCTAGACTGCTTTCAACGGTTCAAAGAAACCTTTCATTTGGAGAAACGGGATTTTTTTTAGACATCTTCAACTGAGAAATTATTTCAATAAGAATATTAAAGCTACCGGAGAGGTGGGCATTAATCTGATAAAGATATTTATTGATGCATATGAGGGTAATAACAATAGGAAAATAATTTCCAGGATTTACTCATCACTGCAATTGGAGAGAGGTCTCTCCACAACATACATTAAATCTACATGGGAAAAGGAAACCAACATAAAACTGACCAGTGATGAATGGTCAAATATCTGTAAAATAGTCTATAACTACTAGTTCTGATCTTTGAAGGGAGTTTGCCTGGAAAAATATTGTAAGGTTTTTTATAACACCAAAAATAAAAAAAAATCACAATTCCAAAACCCCGAACACAGTCAGTGTTGGAGAAAATGTGGTAATATGTCTGCAGGTCACTTTCACATTTTTTGGGAGTGTCCCGCTTTAGCCCTGTTCTGGGCAGATGTGATGACAGAAATTAGATTAATAACTGGCCTAAAGATTACTTTCAACTTCAGCACCATATACCTGGGTAACCTGCCATCAGGACTGGATAAACATGAACGATACTTGCTGCAAATATTACTGGTGAGCAGTAAAAAGTCTATAACCAGGAAATGGCTGAGTAAGGAGCCCCCAACAATAGCGGAATGGATTGAAATAGTTAAAGAAATTCACACTATGGAAAGAATGACCCTTTCTCTAAGGTGTGCTGCTGAAAAGTATAAAAAATATTGGAGGAAATGGAAGCATTATTTAAACCTTTCATAATTTCTTTTCTACTTGTAACATAAGGGCTGCACGGTAGTGTAGTGGTTAGTGCTGTCGCCTCACAGCGAGAAGGTCTGGGTTTGAGCCCCGTGGCCGGCGAGGGCCTTTCTGTGTGGAGTTTACATGTTCTCCCCGTGTCCGTGTGGGTTTCCTCCAGGTGCTCCTGTTTCCTCCACAGTCCAAAGACATGCAGGTTAGGTTAACTGGGGACTCTAAATTGACCGTAGGTGTGAATGTGAGTGTGAATGGTTGTCTGTGTCTATGTGTCAGCCCTGTGATGACCTGGCAACTTGTCCAGGGTGTACCCTGCCTTTCGCCCGTAGTCAGCTGGGATCGGCTCCAGCTTGCCTGCGACCCTGTAGAACAGGATAAAGCGGCTAGAGATGATGAGACTTGTAACGTAATCTTTATTTCTATTTTTATTTATTTAAATTTTTTTATTACCATCATTGTTGTTGTTGTTATTATTGTTATGTTTATGAGTTGTGCTCCATGGAGGACCTCGGTGGGGCTGAGGGACACTGGTAGAGTTATGAAGGACTCAGAGACACATTGATACTACTATGAGTAACCTGTGATGTTTTATGTTTGAATGATTTTTTGCTGCATTACACTGCGTGTGGAGCCTGAATGTTAAGTTTCTCACCTGACCCTTGATGACCCTGTCTGTTGTCTTGTTATATCTGTTTTGTTTGTACTGTGTTTACTAAAATAAAATAATAAAAAAAGAATGCAGATCTAATCAGTGAATATTATAGTTATAAGGACCGAATATATAATGACAGTATTCAGATCTTTACAGATGGTTCAAAGGATTTGCAAACAGATGCAACAGGTTCTGCAGTTGCTGTGCCCAGTGACCACGTGGAAATTAGTAAGAGAACTTTTGATGGTGGAACTATTTGCCACATTGTTGGTATAAGAATGGACTGAACAGGTAGACTGGAGAAATATATTAGTGATTCTATGTCAGCACATACAGTACAAACATTAAGACAGGTTCAGCCAGAAATCATCTAGATCTGCTTTATGAAATCTTGTTTACTGATTCAAGATTGCTTAATCAAGGGAAAAATATCACATTCATTTGGATCCCCTCATACAGGCATCCAGGGGAATGAGAGAGCGGACAAACTAGCAAAAGAAGCAGTCAAAAAAGAAACTGTTGAAGTGAGCATCAAATTATCAAAATCCGAGGGGAAAAGCATAGTGTGGAGAAAGGTAAAGCAACAGTTATGGGATAATGAAACAAAAGAGACATTTGCACTCAATCCAAAATAAAGTAGATATTTTGAGAAGCAGGGGGTCAAACCGGAAAGAGCAAATAATAAGCAGACTGAGGACTGGACACGGCAATCTTAACAGTACACTTAAAATAATGGGAAAACATCCTATGGGCCTCTGTGATCAATGCCATGAAGCTGAGACAGTTGAGCATATCCTTACATCATCCAGTAAATTTAGATTTGAGAGGCAGGCAATGATGGCAGAGCTACAGAAACTATGACGGGAAAGGACAATATGTGGCAGCAGGGCCGTGGCCTAGCGGCGGTTTGGAATGGAGGGCGGGGCCAGGGAAGGTGAGTGGCAATGTCAATGCACCTGTGTCTAATTAATGTGTCTGTGTTGCAGTGACAGAGGATAGAAAAGGAGGGAGAGACAGAGAGCAGCGAGAAGGGAGCTTAAAATCTCTGAAAGTAAATCCTCTGTGGTTTTATTCCATAAAGGTTAAAAAAATAATACATAATAATAATAAAGAAGGAGAAGAAACCTTTATTTGTCACATGCACAAATGAAATTCGCACAGTGAAATTCGTCCTCTGCATTTAACCCATCTGAAGCAGTGAACACATACGCACACAGCCAGAGCAATGGGCAGCCACACCAGAGCGCCCGGGGAGCAGTCAGGGGTCAGGTACCTTGCTCAAGGGCACCTCAGCCCAAGGCTGCCCCACGTCAACCTAACTGCATGCCTTTGGATTGTGGGGGAAACTGGAGCACCCGGAAGAAACCCACACAGACAAGGGGAGAACATGCAAACTCCACACAGAAAGGCCCTTGCCGGCCGCTGGGTTTGAACCCGGAACCTTCTTGCTGTGAGGCGACCGTGCTAACCACTACACCACGGCATTTTTTACCATTATACATAAATGATGTATAATGGTAAAAAAACCTTAAAAATGATAAAACTGTAAAGTTTTTAGGCCTTTATTTTGACTCCAAACTTGCATGGAAAACTCACATTGATTATCTCATAACTAAATGTCGTAAAAGAAAAATGTTTTTAAAGTTATATGTGGCAGCAAGTGGGGTACTGACAAAGAAACAATTATAATTATCTATAAATCTTTAATTTTATCATGTCTTGATTATGGTTGTGAAGTTTATGATACTGCATGTATTTCTAGGAAAAGACAATTAGATGTTATTCAAAATCAATGCCTTAGAATCTGCACTGGTGTTCTTAAATGTACTCCTATCTCTGTTTTGGAGATAGACTGCTCTATTATGCCTTTGGATCTAAGAAGAGAATTCAAACAAATTCAAAGTGCAATTAAATATAGATCTTTTGAAGATCATCCAACAAAATTAGAAAAACAAAATTGTGATATTAATTTTCACTTTCGTCCTATATTTTCTAAAGTTGTTCATTTGGTTAATAGTCTTCCGGTTCCAGCTTGTAATCCTTTGGTTGATCCTTTCCCATTTTGGGAATCCCAATCTCCAAAAGTTGACTTAGATTTAGTCCCTAAAATCTCTAAACAAGTAGTTGCTACATGTTACAATTGGCATTAGAACACATTCAACTCAAATACAATCAACACTTACATATATTTACTGATGGTTCAAAAAAAGATTTCGATTGTGCATCTGGCATTGTAATTCCAAGTCTAAACATTCAAAAAGACTATAAAATCTTAAACGATACTATATTTAGAGCTGAGTTACTAGCAATTACAAAGGCTTTGGAACTTCTTACTGATAAACCTCCCATATAATTGGATTCTGGATTTTTTATTTGAAAGAAGGGTAGGTGTGGAATATTCCAAAGTATACACAATAGAAAATGGAACTCCACAAGGAAGTGTGTGTAGCCCGTTGTTATTTAACATTACGATTAATGATATCTTCTCTACAGTTGAACAAGGTATAGGTATGTAGAGGTCAGAGCGGGTGGGTGGAGCACAGAAGTACGGCAGGCCAGAACCGAGTTCCAAAGACTCTCTTTATTTGCACTTTACAGTCGCAAAACATACACTCGCCCAGCCACACGCATATATACACACACACACACACATCAGTCATCTGGTTCGGGCGAGCTCACTTCCTCTGCTCTCTCTCCTTATATAGGGCACGGTTGCTGGGAAGACACACAAACAGGTTAATTCACCTCAGGTGTAGTGATTCTGCCACTTACCTTCCCTGACTCCGCCCTCCGGTCAGTGACCGGCGGTCACAGACTGACGCTTGACCATGCCCCCACTGCCACAAGGTAAATCTCTATATGCAGATGATGGGGCGTTATGGATTAGAGGCCGCAATATATCATGTCAAAACAAAAATGCAAACCGCAATAAATGAAGTGGAAAAATGGACAAATAACTGGGGATTTAGATGATCAGTTTCCAAAAATGACTTGACTTGAAAAAATGCAAGTAATATGTTTTACAAGAAGGCATAAAATCTCACCTATTTCTATAAAATTATATGGTCACCCTCTTGAGCAAGTCAAGGTAGTAAGATTTTTAGGATGGTTTGATGAAAAGCTAACATGGCAGATTCACTTTGATAAGGTCAAAAATAAATGCAAAAAGATACTCAATATTCTATGATGTTTGACAGGACAAACTTGGGGAGCAAGTAGAGCATCCTTAAAAAACCTACAGTATATTGGGCTCTTATGAGGTCTGTGTTTGATTATGGATGTTTAGCTTATATGTCTGCAGCAGAATCAAACATTAGATGTACTACAAGCTCAGGCTTTAAGAATTTGCAGTGGGTCTTTTAAAACATCCCCAGTGTCTTCAATGCAGGTGGAAATAGGGGAGATGCCATTAAGGATCAGGAGGCTACAATTGATGACATATTGGGTCAGTCTTCAGGGACATTATGACAACCATCCAGCTAAAAGTATTACAAAAGATTGTTGGGAACACTATGAATCTAATTTCCTAAGTTTTGGATAGATAAGTGATGCTAAAGCAGAAAGTATTGGTTTACATTAGCTACAGTACTGCCCAACAATCCCATTATCACCAGTCCCGCCATGGTTATTCCCATTACCAGTTGTAGATTTAAATATTCATCAGGAAATAAGAAAGAAATCAAAGGATATATCAGGAAGGGAAATTGTACAAATTTATTTGGATTTTTATTTTTCTAAATATACATGTATATTTACAGATGGTTCTAAAGACCCCAAAAAAGGGTGTGCTGGATCAGCAGGGTATATCCCAAAGAAAGGACTAAGTATTAAGAAAAGAGTGACCAACAATGTGACGGTGTACACAACAGAATTGGTGGCAATATTATTGGCCCTAGAATGGGTTAAAGAAAATGCAATAAACAAAACAGTCATAATCTCAGATAGTTACTCAGCACTGGAAAGTATTCAGTCAGGTAAATCATTTAGAACAGATATAATCAATGAAATCTTTATAACTTTGCGTAAAATAGATTCAAAGGGCATTTCAACTAGTTTTCTTTGGGTACCTGTGCATGTTGGCATGGAGGGAAATGAACAGGTGGACAAGCTGGCTAAGCAATCACTAAATAATATAAATATAGAATTGCAAATCCCAATCAGTAAGGCAGAGGCTAAGATTTACATCAAGTCCGACGCAGAGTCAGTCTGGCAGGAGTATTGGGATGGCAGTGAAACAGGAAGACATCTATACTACACTGAAAAACAGGTAGGAAGGATGGGGGCAGTAGTCGGAGAGAAGACATCATGATCACCCGATTACGAATTGGACATACAGGACTTAACTATTCTCTTAACAAAATAGGCAAACACTCAACCGGAAATTGTGAAGACTGTAGCCACTCGGACTCAGTAGAGCATGTAATGCTCCACTGTAAGAAATATGAACGTGAAAGAAATGAGTTTTATAGATATCTCAGAATGGTTAATCATAACAATTTTACATGACCTGGTTTATTAGGGAGAGCATCAAATCAGATGTATTATGTTATCAAATTTCTGAAAGATTCACCTCATCTCATCTCATCTCATCTCATTATCTCTAGCCGCTTTATCCTGTTCTACAGGGTCGCAGGGAAGCTGGAGCCTATCCCAGCTGACTACGGGCGAAAGGCAGGGTACACCCTGGACAAGTCGCCAGGTTTCTGAAAGATTCAGAATTAGCTAAAAGAATATAAAGTAGGGTTGCCACCATTCAGAAATGAAAATAAGGGACGCCCACCACGGCTCCTTGGGGCCATGACCACCACGGGCACGACTCCCATGGGGTGGGGTGCCCGTAGCAGTGGTATGTTTTATTTTGTAGGTGTTTTTAGTAAAGGGGTGATCAAGAAAGCAATTACTCATACTTAAAGCTTGAAATGCTTTATTGCCAATGCTGTAAAAATGTATAATGTACAAGTGGGCAACAATGAACTTTTAAAATATAATCTAAATATATTGAGAACTTAATATCACTGTAAATGTAAGTGCATAACTGTTCTTGGTGTAGGGACTCTCTTTGTGAACCTTGGGGACATTTTTACTTAGAGAGGAAAAAAGAGAACAAAAAACAACAAAAACACAACAAACATGCATGTCTGCTTATTCAAGAATGCAGAAAACAAGAAAGTGCAAAACATTACTCCTTCCCTCAACAGTCCTGAGTTCATCAGGAACTGTTATGCTTCTCTTGTTTGTGGAGTAGACCAGATTTAAACAGTCAACAGATTTCCCTCACTTCTTTTTCCAAGTGTACTTCTTGGTACTCCTTGCTGCACTGAGTAACTCTTTGTCTTTCAAAGCGCTGCTATAAAACTCTGAACAGGACTGCTCAAAGTTTAGAGTGATCAGGAGCTCGCTCCTTATGAGCTCCATGGAGCACCTGTTCCTGCAGTCACTCCATTTGTTGGCCATTCTTGAAAATACCCTTTCCACATATCCAGTGGATGCTGGGATGCTCAAGATCATCTGATCTTGAGCATCATCATTCCTGACGAATGCTGTCTAATGTCAGACAGCCCACCGTACGCCACTGAAAACACTCGCCGACAGACTTTACAGTTTGCTCTGTAGTCGTCTCCACTCACGCTGTCCAGCCAAGGATGTGTGTCTTCCCACTCACATCTGTATTTTTGTAAGCGTTTACGCTTTTGAGGACGTGGTGGAGTCCCGGGTGCAGCAGACATTTTAAAAAGGCCCGGGTTTTTTGAGCAGCGCCGGTGTGTGTTGTCTGTCTCTAGGCAACCGTGACAGCGCCACACGCAATGACACAGGCAGCCAGGCACAGACGCACAGAGAGTGACACAGAGTGGAGGGGTTTGTGTCCTGGGTAGATCCCGCAACGTAGTATTTCCTGTTTTATTTTGTTCATTAGGGCGGCACAGTGGTGTAGTGGTTAGCGCTGTCACCTCACAGCAAGAAGGTCCGGGTTCGAGCCCCGTGGCCGGCGAGGGCCTTTCTGTGTGGAGTTTGCATGTTCTCCCCGTGTCCGCGTGGGTTTCCTCCGGGTGCTCCGGTTTCCCCCACAGTCCAAAGACATGCAGGTTAGGTTAACTGGTGACTCTAAATTGACCGTGAGTGTGAATGGTTGTCTGTGTCTATGTGTCAGCCCTGTGATGACCTGGCGACTTGTCCAGGGTGTACCCCGCCTTTCGCCCGTAGTCAGCTGGGATAGGCTCCAGCTTGCCTGCGACCCTGTAGAAGGATAAAGCGGCTAAAGATAATGAGATGAGATTTTGTTCATTATTGTAAGATTTAGTGTTGATATGTGTGAGACAGACATGTGTATTGGACATTTATGAAAATACGGAACAAATCGCGTCTCGTATCGGTTCAATACGGGACACAAGATTTAATTGCCAAATAAAGTACGATTCCGTATTTTACGGGACGGGTGGCAACCCTAAATATTGAGGTTTTTCACCTGACGTCACAGGGTCACGTGACGCCCCGGTGTCCGCCATTTTGAAGGTCAAGCTAGCTAATGTCAACAACATCATAGCTGGTATGTTACTGTAGCAATGTTTACGTTCAGTCATTTGGATGACTGTTAAAACCTTTCAGTCTCAAGTTTTTCCTTTACTGTATTTACTAGTTTACTGTAATTATGATCCGGCAGCTATTTACACCGGATCCAGTGTAAATAGCTGCCGGAGCGCGCTCCGGCTTGCTCCCCCTCAAATTAAGCAGCGCGCTCCGGCTTGCTCCCGGAGTGCTCCGGCCGAGGTTCCGGAGCACGCTCCGGCTTGCTCCCCCTCAAATTAAGCAGCGTGCTCCGGGAGCACGCTGCTTAATTTGAGGGGGAGCAAGCCGGAGCGCGCTCCGGCAGCTATTTACACTGGATCCGGTGTAAATAGCTGCCGGATCATAATTACAGTAAACTAGTAAATACAGTAAAGGAAAAACTTGAGACTGAAAGGTTTTAACAGTCATCCAAATGACTGAACGTAAACATTGCTACAGTAACATACCAGCTATGATGTTGTTGACATTAGCTAGTGCTAACAGCTAGTTGCTAGTACACTGCTACAACACAGACACTGACCCTAATAATACAGTTCTTGGTCATTGCCTGGTAACAGCAAATTTATAACGGGCCATGTCTCAACAGACTAAGAAGTTATTTCAATGACATTTAATAACATTTTGTTTATCCTGAGGACCGAAAGTAAATGAAAATGTGAACAAACCTTAGCTGTAATAAGATGGTGACCACCGGCTCCAGGGACGACCCACTGATGTAGGCATGTTACCCAGCCTGACACAAAATATTTGTAGGTATCCAAACTCTTATATGCTTTCAGATCAATACCTGTGTATAGTGATGGGTTTTTAACGACATAGGTATACAGATCATGTGGGCCGAAGTCAGGTAAAGACGAGGGCTTCGTGTACTTCCGTACGTCAGTGAACAATCCTGGTGGAAGCAGGTAAACGTCGTTCTCTAAGCCTGCTAACCTCAATTTTTGCAAATACCTCTCCCTCTGCTCGCCCTGTAAATGCCCTACGTCGCTGGATAGTGAAGGTGTTTTCTGCATCTCGCTCCTTTTTCTTTTATGTTTCTCGTTTGTCGCCTTCCTCGCATTCAAACTGATTCGAGACGTGACGTCCAAAATGGCAGCCTCACATGACTTGGTCACGTGGGTGAAAAACCTCAATAAGGGTTCCCCCCTCCATAGATATACATAGAAGACTAGATGCCTCACCGCGTATTCCAGAACGTCTGCACAGGGCGGCCATCTTACCACAGGCAAGCTTTTCCACAGAATTTGCGGTACACTGAGGTAAGACCATTGAGATGCTTAAATGTTTATACTCTTATCTCGCTGAAATTTTAACGTATATACAAATGGTTTGATTTCTTAAAACATTATTAATGTGGTTGTAATTCTGGGTGCTTGAACATGCTAAAATCGTACCTTTTCTCTTCAAAAACAACTTACTGCAGCTTTGTCAAAGTTGTGTTTCATGCTAGGCTAGCTCGTAGCACCAAGTAATTTTACATGGAAGGTCATGAGATAATCTCATCTCATCTCATTATCTCTAGCCGCTTTATCCTGTTCTACAGGGTCGCAGGCAAGCTGGAGCCTATCCCAGCTGACTATGGGCGAAAGGCGGGGTACACCCTGGACAAGTTGCCAGGTCATCACAGGGCTGACACATAGACACAGACAACCATTCACACTCACATTCACACCTATGGTCAATTTAGAGTCACCAGTTAACCTAACCTGCATGTCTTTGGACTGTGGGGGAAACCGGAGCACCCGGAGGAAACCCACGCGGAGAACATACAAACTCCGCACAGAAAGGCCCTCGCCGGCCACGGGGCTCGAACCCGGACCTTCTTGCTGTGAGGCGACGGCGCTAACCACTACACCACCGTGCCACGTCATGAGATAATATTTTCAATAACTGAAGTTGCACTTGCACATGGTTTTCATTTTTGGGTTGGTTAATTTGAAACAACTTACATTATGATTTCTAGAGGAAATTAAATTACTGACTGTGACGAGATGCCAGACTTCTGCGCGGCTTTCGGTTGCTCGAACCAGCGATGTCTGGAAAGTAGGGCACGCGGGATCACCTTTCACCAGTAAGATAATACATCATTTTTTTAAAGGATAATCGGTAGCGTTATTTACTTAGTGAAATAATGTCCAATACAGTTCCTGATATGAGCAGCCGGGCTAGGACAACAGTATCATACTGTATTGTTACATTTGGGTGTGAGGTTGTAAGTGAGTAAGCTGTTTATTTAACTTTAGCTTCCCCTACAGCCCTATCACATGTAAAAATATTTTCACTAAAAATTGGAAATAAATTGTATGGTTATTTGTCCTAAGGCCGCAGTTATCCATAAGTATGCAGTGTAAGGCTTCTCACAGCATAGGAATTTCAGCATGTATTTTTTTTAAAACATAAAATGATTATTCATCATTAATATCATAAATACATACTTCCGTTTGTTTGTTTTTTAATATAACAAACCAAACCGTTTGAATATCGATTGAAATTTGAGGAAGTTACGGTCATCTGAAAAGTACATATCGCTACCAACACAATGTAATGGGTAAGCCAGTTGTCTGAGGTAAGATGGCCGCCATGTGCGGACGTTCGACTTCGTTGACGGGCAACGGGGACGAGGCATCTAGTCTTTATGTATATCTATGCCCCCCTCCCTTATAGCCCCTGTTCCACACTCCAGCCTAGTCGGTGGCAGTAAGGCACCTTTAAGTTGGTTTGACAACCGCCATAAAGAAAGAAGAAGAGAAGGGAGCTCTGTGTGTGTGAGTAAGAGAGAGAGAGAGAGAGAGACTGGGAGAGTGTGTGACGCTGAAAAGCGGAAAACAAAGTGTGTGTGAACATCAATTCCCACCTGCCGTGCTTCTGTACTCCACCTTCATCAGGGAACTGTTACACAATACTAAAAGCATATAAAAGTATGGAGATACTGCCAAGGGGAGGAAATGGCTTTTTACATTTTTAAGAACAACAACTGGAATGGAAAGACGGCTTTAAAATAAAATGACAAGAATATAGGAAAAACCTGTAGATGGCAGTAATGCAACACTGTGGTTATCAGCTGCCGTAAAAACCCAAAAGAAGAAGAAGACGACGAAGCATTCACTCATCACGACTGAATCAAAAAATATTGGCGGAGGTAGTGATGTAGTACGGTGGTTTGTAAAACATGAATTTACTCACTTAAATTGTTTCTTTGGATTTATTCAATCAGGTAACGTTTCATTATTTTTCTGTTTAACATATGTTTTTGTGATGTGGCTGCTAAATATTTAGTAAGCTAACGGAACTCACTGATTATAGATGAGAAACAAACCCGTAGGTGTATTTTAATTTATTTTATATACTACTACTACTAATAATAATTTACAACTACTCGAGGATAACAGTAATGTTAATTGAGCATTGAGTAGCACTGGACAGGCAGTTAGTTTCACTTTTATTGTAGATGTAGTCCTTGAGCTAACTTGCTTGTTAGCTAGCGATCTAAGAGTTAGCCCTGTATATTATTTGTAGCAAAGCAACCTTACTTGCATTTTTTTTTTGGCCGAGACTGTAGAAGATAGCACTTTGTTTGAACACTTTCAACCATTTCACGCTTATGTTTTGACTGCCTGTGTTTGGAAACCAGGCAGTTCGATGAAACATCTTAACAGCCAGGCCTTGTTGTTGTCTCTGTTTAATACATCACACTTGTATATCTTTTTTTAATCTGTTTAGATGACATGCTGTATATCTGTGTTTAACAGGAGCCGGCCTTTGCCATGACTCAGCCTGAGCACCACAGCCCACCTATTATGGCCTTGTCTGAATTCATAGTACAAAGAAAACTTATTGGCTTTGGTGTATTCCTGACTTGGGTTGTCCTCTTCCATTTACTGGTTAATGTTTGGCTCCTTTGTGTGTTCACCAGCCTCTTAGTAGTTATAGGTGGGTGGCTTGGATCTCAGGCTGTCCTCGAGTCTGAAAGTGTCCTCCACCTTGAGCGATTCATCACGCTGAATGAGATCCAGTCTTCTGCAGACAGTGAGCTACATCTAGACCAAGAGATCCAGAACACAGTTTGTAAGATCATCCGAGACTTTGTCTCTTCATGGTATAACACCGTTTCTGCAGAGCACGAGTTTGAGGATGAGATCCACAACTCCATGATCTCAATGGCAATGGAGCTTAAGCTTCGGGCAAAAAAAGTGGATAGGAAAGCTTTGACTCTGAGGATATTAGATCTTTGCGGATGCCATCTTCAGTGTTACATAAAAGCAAAAGAAATCATGGCTGGAAAAGTAGGCAAGGACCAAACTGTGAATATTAATGAGAGTCTCTGGCAGGCATACAGCACATCTTGTGTACCTCATCCAGCTCTTCAAAGTTCTGCCATAGAAGTGAATTATGCACGTGCAATGGTAGATTTGCTTTTACATGTTCTTGTCCCTCCACCACATCTTGAAACGAGAACAGGGAGATTTGTTGTGTGTGAACTTATAACATGCAATGTTCTTTTGCCTTTAATTGCAAAGCTGTCTGATCCAGACTGGTTAAACATGTTGATTGTGGATGTGTTTACGAGGTCCAAAAATCCAGGAACCAAAGCAACTGAGTCAGAGAAAATGACATCTCCAACAAAGGTTTCAAATGAAGAAAACTCACAGGATGTTGAGGTTCCATCTTCTCTAGCCTTGAAGGTCAAGCCTGACACTCCCAGTGGCACTGACATGCCAACGCCTGAATTGACAAATTTGGATGTTATTGACTCTGCAGATCTTTACTGTCCACAGAATCAAGAGGATGAAGGACCAAGACAGTCGTTTGCTTCAGAGCATCCAGGTTTCAATTCAAAGGATTATTTGCGACTTAGGAAATTGAATCCCTTCTATCAAGAAACAGACTCTGACTTGGAGTCTCCTTTAAACGATTTCAAAAGGAGCTCCCTAGAGTCACTGGTTCTGATAGGCACAGAAGAAGAAACATTGGAGCCGATTATAGAATGTCCTATGCTTGCAGATGAAATACTGGACCCCAAAGATGAGTTCCATGTCTATTCTAATGCACCAAAGGTAGTGGTCTCGGAGATGCAAGAACAACCCTCTGATACCACTGATGGGACAGATGAACTGTCTTCAAGCTTTTGTGCTCTTCAACAACTTGAAAAGGGCACCACGAAAGCAGAAATGACTGGCATGGAGACAACACGGGTATTGAACACCAACGGGCTGACTCTTCAAGCCTCCTCAGTTTCAGCCGGAACCGTGCCACTCTCTCCATTCACTTTCGAACCCCTCAGTAGTCCTGAAGGTCCTGTTGTTATTCAGAACCTTCGTATCACGGGCACCATCACAGCTAAGGAACACCGTGGCACGGGCGCTCATCCATACACACTCTACACTGTGAAGGTGTGTGTCCATTTGATTTAGTTATTTAAACTTTTGCTTAGATTATAAAAAGGTATCGTCGTGTGTAGTATCAGTGAACTAATAGTTGTAGTATTACTGAACCAACTGAGGACGAAATAACTCAACTCGAAAACAAAACCCCCAAAAAAGCAACAAAATATGGAATGAAAGTATTTGATGGTAAGAATGGTGTCTTTTTAAAATTTTTAATTTTTCAAGGATTATTATTATTATTATAGCATTTTTCACAAATTGCTACTGTCATTTCGCTGGTTTGTTTACATTCTAAGCGGAAATTATTTTGCTGGACGTTTTGTATAGTTTTTCTTTATCGAATTTGTAAAAAATACAAATGCTCTGTTGTTCAAAATCAAGTGAATGTGGATAGAATAAAACAGTTATTCCACTCAATCTTGTCGTACATGGCTTATAGCCAACTCGACTCTACGCGCCGCGTCGGCTATCGGCTCATATACGACTTCGTTTCGCGGAATAACTGTTAAATATCAAACAGACTAATTTGGCTTCTAAACCAAACATTAAACAATAGATAGTGCCAGAAATGTATTTTAATTTTCCATAAGGAATTTACTTCTGGTTCCAGCTGTGGACTGTTATAGTGACATACTCCCTTTGATACTGTGTACGTGTATAAAATCTGTTTGTTTAATGCGTTCATGCCTGAATAAGAAGCAGTCTTGGCATATATAATGCAGTTTACATGTACAACAAGGTGCACAAATACATTGTCATACCATGTAAAAACAATACCGTTTATAGTAAACAGTCATCTGTGTGTAATGTTCAACAAAGGTGCAGATACTACTATTAAATTTCAAGCTCAGTCATGACTGGTCTTCAGAAAAGAGTGATAGGGCGAGAGAGAGAGAGGTTAAGCATTTTATTAGCATAATGCAGTTGCATGTCTTGTATTATATTGTATGTTGTAATATGAATAGTTTTCTTTGCCAATACTTTGCAGTATGAAACAGCAGTGGACTTGGAGAATCCAGACACATTGCAGCCAGTGGCTTATCACATGGTTAATCGGCGCTATAGTGAATTCCTGAACCTGCAGACTCGGTTAGAGGAGAAACCTGAGTTACGCAAAATTCTCAAACGTGAGTTTTGATGCATAACAATTTTCAGGGGTGGACAAATCACTAGCCTGGGTGCCTGCACAAGCAGGTTTCAGGGACAGGTTATTTGTTTAATTATAGTTACCCATTGCACAAGTGTGTGTTGGGGGGTATGTTAATGGATGATTTCAGAATCAGGAACATACAAGTATGTGGGAACACTGGGAGGAAAAAAAAATGCAATGAAATGGTCATATAACTCTCTTGTGATCATAATGCCACGCCACTCTGGATAAGCGTGTCTGCTAAATGCCATGTAATGTGTACAATAGCTTATCTCACTGTTAAACGTATCAAGAGAGGATAAAGATACTAGCCAGAAACAAACCATTATTGGTGAGGAGAGAAAACCACAGCTCATTGCTGAAATGTTTGCCCAACAACTTGGTGACTTTTTGTTGAGGTCTCAAACACTGTATTATATTTAAAACCTTTATAAGATGAGCATAAGGAAAAGCTATACGGTTTTCCACTCACTATCAATTCATATACTTGTCTGTATCTATAATGCATTTAATTAGATAACTAGCTAACCATAGGTTAAGTTATCTACCACTTATAACTGACTAGGTTAAAGTTTCTGGTGCAACCCAAACCTGGGACTGGGCAGCACACTGGAGTTTTCACTTGCATGGTTGGCTTGCTAACAAGTTTATCATTTCTCCACACCTGGTTTTGAAGTTTCCTTTAATTAAAAATACATCTGTGGACTTTTGTTTGTAGATGTCAAAGGACCTAAGAAAATCTTTCCTGACCTTCCTTTTGGAAACATGGACAGTGATCGAGTAGAGGCCAGAAAAAGTTTATTGGAAACATTTCTTAAGGTGATTACACTATACATAATATTGTATTATAATCTAAAGTAGAGAAAATATGTCCAAGTTCTAATTGCTAACTGAATCATTGTCATTGTTAGTGTTTATTACATATGGTTACAAGGTGCAATCAAAAGGTTCCGTGACTGTTCCTGTTGCGAATGGAGAGTGGCAAGGTCTTGTATGTGCAACAGGAGCGAGCAGTAATTCTCATGAGTCAGTATGCTGCATGACATTGGGACCTGTGTTACATGCGGGTATGTGACAATGTGCATGTGTACATTTACAATTTGCGCAATGCGCAAGCATTTGAGATCAGCAATGGAGACCCTTGAAATGCGTCGATAAGCCTACAGCAGTGAGCTGGGCAGGGCCTTTTGAGTGGCATTTGTGCTTCAAGAGGGGCAGGATGTTGCTGGAGGAATACATCCTTTCCCCTCTTGATGCATGAATGCCACTGACAACACCTTGCCCTGCTCATTGCTTCATTGTTGTAGATTTGTTGAAACATTTCAAGGGTCTCTGTTGCTAATTCCCTGAGTTTGCCACAGAAATTAATGTTTGCTCTCTGGTCCTTAGTAAAATCATAAATGTTCACGTGCATGTTGTCACAAAAACATGTATAACACAGATCCAGATGTTGGCAGCATGATGTCTTGCAGCATACTGACTTGCAAGAGTTGCAGCTTTCTCTTGCTGCGTACCCATGACCTTGCCGCGCTCCATTCGTTAGCGAGAGGAACAGTACTGGAACCTTTTGATCACACTTGGTATAATACAGTACATATACAAAATTCCTGTCCTGAAGTATGGAGACTCGCCATCATTTCTTGAATTCGGATTGACTGAAATGACAACAGCTGATTCTGTGCTTGTGTGTGTTTTTTCTTCCAAATGATTGCTTATTGCCATGTTTAAATTTGAATCTGATTTTGATGAACTGAATCTGACCTGGGGCATCACGGTGGTGCAGTGATTAGCCCTTTCGCCTTGTTCAAGCCTCATGGCTGACTGGGCCCTTTCTTTGTGGAGTTTGCATGTTTTCCCTGTAGGTTTCTTCCAGGTGGTCAGCTGGTCTCACTAAATAGGTGTGAATGGTTGTTTCTGTATTAGCCCTGTGATACATCGGGAACCTGCCCAGGGTGCACTGCCCAAAGTCAGCTGGGATTCACTCCAGCTTCCCCCATGACCCTGATGGATAAATGGTATAGATCAGGGGTTTTCAAAGTGTGGGAGAGTCAGCCCCCCCTCGGAGAGCAAATAAACAGTGCGCCCCCCCCCTTACAATTTTTGTTGTTGCTATACTTAATGTTCCATTCGTATTTTTAAAAAATGGTTGTTGTACACATTTTTATTTTTTTCTTTATCACATTTTAAACATCTGTGCTTTTTAAAACATCTTGTTTTACACATTTTAAACATCTCATAGCATCGTTAGCTAGCACCTCTTGGCAGACAACACACTGTGGCAGTGGAGCATCTTCAGATCCAGTCCATGAAAATCCAAACTTTAAATAATCGTGGTCATACTTCCTTCTTTTTTCAGTCCCCCCAGGATTCCGCGGGCCTTTTTTTGTGATTGTTGTGGGCTAAAATGTCTGATGTTGCGGGGGTTTTCCAAAAAATTGCGATGAAAATTGCGGTGTTTTTTAGGTTTTTGTTGCGATTACATTGCGGGAGGAAGTGAAAGTTGCGAGAAATTGTTGCGATTTTCTCTTTTTGTGATTAAAATTGAGTGAGTGATATGTTAAATATTAAGTTATTACTGAAAAACTGTTGATTAAAAAAAAGACACTGAGAAATGATCCTATAAACATCTTTACCAATATGAAATATTACCAGGACTACAAAAATGCTGAAAAATAGGCTTTACTTATCCAAATGCACCTGTTGGTTCAAAAGTTGAAGTGCATAGAATCTCACAGCACAACATGAAGTTACCTTAAAATATAATATATGCCTCAGCTTTCATGTAAGAAAAAAAACTATTAATACTAGTACTGTGTGCAGACAGTCTCTCCTGAAGACTAAATTAAACAACTATAAACTAATAAAATAAATGGCTCAGGCTTCATAGAAGAAAAAAACAATTTGAACAGAATCTCACAGTATGATGCTGAAGCTGCCTAAACAATGGAAAATAAAATACCATTTTGGTAAAAATGTTGGCATCCATTAATTTCTTGTATTAAGTAAAAAATAATGTAAAGTGCACACAGTCCTTCACTGTAAACATAACACACTTTCAGTAACAGAATTTAAGCCTATATAAACACTGACTTGCACATGCAGTGTTGCCAGATACTGGTGACGTTTTCCAGTCCAAAATATGTTCAAAACCCGCTAAAATGCACTTGAAACCGCCCAATCTGGCAAAACTGCGCGCATGCTGCTTCTCTTGAACATATACACGGAAGTAAGGCGGAAGGTAGTTTGTCGACGTCACCTCAAGACGACGCCAACGATTGGTCAAATTTGCGGGAAAGTTGCGGTGATTGGATATAATTGCAACACCACCCTGAATTCGCGGGGATTGGTTGAATTTGCGTTGAAATTGCAAATCGCAACATCCTGGAGGCTCTGTTTTTTTTGCTTGGCCCAGACTCTGTCTCCTCACTCACTGTAGCTTTAGGTACTAAAAATCGATCCATTTTGTCTCTGGTAAAGGCTAGCTGAAGTTCGCTAAATGTCCGCAATAGTAACTTATTCTGGTTTATTTTTCCTCACGTTGCGCCCCCCCAAAGAACACTGGCGCGCCCCACACTTTGAAAAGCCCTGGTATACAGTGGTGCTTGAAAGTTTGTGAACCCTTTAGAATTTTCCATATTTCTGCATAAATATGACCTAAAACAACATCAGATTTTCACACAAATCCTAAAAGTAGATAAAGAGAACCCAGTTAAACAAATGATACAGAAATATTATATTTGGTCATTTATTTATTGAGGAAAATGATCCAATATTACATATGTGAGTGGCAAAAGTATGTGAACCTCTAGGATTAGCAGTTAATTTGAAGGTGAAATTAGAGTCAGGTGTTTTCAATCAATGGGATGACAATCAGGTGTGAGTGGGCACTCTGTTTTAGTTAAAGAACAGGCCTCTATCAAAGTCTGATCTTCACAACACGTTTGTGGAAGTGTATCATGGCACAAACAAAGGAGATTTCTGAGGACCTCAGAAAAAGCGTTTTTGATGCTCATCAGGCTGGAAAAGGTTACAAAACCATCTCTAAAGAGTTTGGATGCCACCAATCCACAGTCAGACAGATTGTGTACAAATGGAGGAAATTCAAGACCATTATTACCCTCCCCAGAAGTGGTTGACCAACAAAAATCACTCCAAGAACAAGGCGTGTAATAGTCAGCCAGGTCACAAAGGACCCCAGGGTAACTTCTAAGCAACTGAAGGCTTCTCTCACATTGGCAAGTGTTAATGTTCATGAGTCCACCATCAGGAGAACACTGAACAACAATGGTGTGCATGGCAAGGTTGCAAGGAGAAAGCCACTGCTCTCCAAAAAGAACATTGCTGCTTGTCTGCAGTTTGCTAAAGATCACAAGGACAAGCCAGAAGGCTATTAGAAAAATGTTTTGTGGACGGATGAGATCAAAATAGAACACTTTGGTTTAAATGAGAAGCGTTATTTTTGGAGAAAGGAAAACATGGCATTCCAGCATAAGAACCTTATCCCATCTGTGAAACATGGTGGTGGTAGTATCATGGTTTGGGCCTGTTTTGCTGCATCTGGGCCAGGATGGTTTTCCATCATTGATGGAACAATGAATTCTGAATTATACCAGTGAATTCTAAAGGAAAATGTCAGGACATCTGTCCATGAACTGAATCTCAAGAGAAGGTGGGTCATGCAGCAAGACAACGACCCTAAGCACACAAGTCGTTCTACCAAAGAATGGTTAAAGAAGAATAAAGTTAATGTTTTGGAATGGCCAAGTCAAAGTCCTGACCTTAATCCAATGGAAATGTTGTGGAAGGACCTGAAGTGAGCAGTTCATGTGAGGAAACCCACCAACATCCCAGAGTTGAAGCTGTTCTGTACAGAGGAATGGGCTAAAATTCCTCCAAGCTGGTGTGCAAGACTGATCAAGAGTTACCGGAAATGTTTAGTTGCAGTTATTGCTGCACAAGGGGGTCACACCAGATACTGAAAGCAAAGGTTCACATACAGGGCTCGAAATTAACTTTTTTTCTTTGTGTCCCCCAGTGGTCCCGAATTCTGTTTTGTATTGTCCCGAATGGAAGCAATAGTGTCCCCATTTTTTTCCTCTCTGAAATAACCAGTGGTTAATATTATCATATGAAGTTACTTTTATATTTGTAACTATGTGATTTTGAACCCTTTATATCATTTTTACAATAAGTCACAAGACACAAGTGACACATGTCCTATACATCATCTACTTCAAAATTACAGTTATTGCATTTTCAGTTTATTAAACTTTGGCGATCTCACTGTATGAATAGATACCCGTTTATTTAAAGGGGCCAACTAGCTCATTCAGAAAATGTTTCAACTCCCTACATCTGCGGTACACTTTAGTTGAAAATAAGACCCCTTTTATGTTCATTTCATCTACTTATACCTTGAATATCTGTTGGCACTTATAAGGCCAACTTATAATTTTCACCATGACCGTTATCCATTTTTATGAACTTTCCGTTATCCATTTTTATGAACTTTCCGTTATCCATTACCGTTATCCATTTTTATGAACTTTCGCTGCCGGGTGCAAATGTTAGCAACATCAACATCGTGCCAGCAGGTCCTAGCCTAGTTGTGCTGCTGACTGACTAAACTTTCTGAACTAGAAAGACACCAAGAAAACTCACTTATTCTGTTGAACGGTATCTTCCGTCAATATCATCCACATCATTCCTGTTGTATTTTATAACGTGTCTAACAGTGTTCATTAAGTTCATTCAGTTGCTAGCGTTGCCTGCAGACCAGGCGATGACACTTTGGCTCCTGAAGGTCCCGGAGACGTTATGTCTGGGCTTTCAGTTTCTTCCCCGCGGTCGGTCCGCTTCAACCACTTCAGCATTTTTGTTCTGGCAAGAGTCGGTGCAGCGTGTGCGGTAGCAATTCCATTCCAAGTCCATATAATGCGGACTCCGGCCGAAGATTCTAGGACAGAATGCGCTGCTCTGTAGCCTACGGATGCAGGTGCATCGAAAGTGTAGCTACTATGTATTTTTCACTGTTAACGTTTTAAAATTAAAATTGACAAATTAGGTGAATATCTACGTATGTGTTACGGCTTTGTAAATAATATTAATGTAGAACTTTTTTCTAGATCTATTTTTTTCCATTGTCCCGGGATTGTCCCAGATATGATAATTTTGTGTCCCGATGACATTTTTTATGGTCCCCGGGACATCGACATATGGTCCCCGGGACATTCGAGCGCTGTTCACATACTTTTGCCACTCACAGATATGTAATATTGGATCATTTTCCTCAATAAATAAATGACCAAGTACAATATTTTACCTCATTTGTTTAACTGGGTTCCCTTTGTCTAGTTTTGGGACTTGTGTGAAAATCTGATGATGTTTTAGGTCATATTTTTGCAGAAATATAGAAAATTCTAAAGGGTTCACAAACTTTCAAGCACCACTGTAGATGATTGATGGATGGAAAGATGGATGAATCTGAACTGCTTTGAGCCATGAAAATTTTAAATTAAAAATGTAATTTGATATACATTTTCAAAATAAAGTATAAAACAGTTTAGTTTTCGTAAAATTGAAATCCAAGTAATAGTGGCACAAATATTATTCCATACTTGAGGATTGGAGTCCAGTGGTGGACTCCAGCATGTGGTGATTCTCTGCAGCATACACCTCTGAAACATGGTAATTAACATGCGAGTTCAATCAGGGATCTTTGAGCAGGGAAAATCATGGAGCTGTCTTGGATTTCTGTTGTGCAACTTGTCAATATTTTTTTTAAATAACTGTGATTGTCTTTTAGAATTACAGATACATTTTCATTATCAAGTGAGAACCTGTTTCCATGCTAGCTCTTATTTTTTGATTGTAGCAACTTTGTGCAATACCTGAAACAGCCAACAGTGAAGAAATGCAAGAGTTTCTTGCCCTTAACACTGATGCGAGGATTGCTTTTGTAAAGAAGCCGTTCATCGTCTCACGAATAGACAAGGTACGTTTAAGGAATTCTTATTTCCAATTCTAACCACTTCACAGAAATTAATTGGTTATTTAAGCAATATCGCTTCCTAGAACTGCTACCTTATTGTGGTGGGAGGGGTTTGTGTGCTTGAATGATCTAGGAGCTATGTTGTCGGGGGCATTACGCCCCTGTTAGGGTCTCCCAAGGCAGACAGGTCCTAGGTGACAAGCCAGACCAAGAGCAGTTCACCAAAACCCTTATGGATAAAAAAAAAAAAAAAGGACTGTGATGTCGCCCGGTATGGCGCAGCCGGGGCCCCACCCTGGAGCCAGGCCCGGGGTTGGGGCTTGTATGCGAGCGCTTGGTGGCCAGGCCTTTGCCCACGGGACCCAGCCGGGCTCAGCCCGAAGCGGTGACGTGGGCCCGACCTCCTGTGGGTTCACCACCCACAGAGGTAGCCGTAGGGGGCTGGTGCAGTGTGGATTAGGCGGCAGTCGAAGACAGGGGCCTCGATGACCTGATCCCCGAACACAGCGGCTAGCTGTTGGGACATGGAATGTCACTTCGCTGGGGGGGAAAGAACCTGAGCTTGTGCGGGAGGTTGAGCGGTATCGGCTAGAGATAGTCGGGCTCACCTCCACGCACAGCTTGGGCTCTGGAACCCAGCTCCTCGAGAGGGGCTGGACTCTCCACTTCTCTGGAGTCGCCCATGGTGAGCGGTGGCGGGCTGGTGTGGGCTTGCTTATAGCTCCCCAGCTCAGCCGCCATGTGTTGGAGTTTACCCCGGTGAACGAGAGGGTCGCCTCTCTGCGCCTTCGGGTCGGGGAGAGGGCTCTTGCTGTTGTTTGTGCCTACGGGCCGAATAGAAGTATAGAGTATCTGGCCTTCTTGGAGTCCCTGGGAGAGGTACTGAGAGGTGCTCAGACTTGGGACTCCATTGTTCTACTAGGGGACTTCAACGCTCACATGGGTGACGACAGTGACACCTGGAGGGGTGTGATTGGGAAGAACGGCCTCCCTGATCTGAACCCAAGTGGTGTTTTGTTATTGGACTTTTGTGCTAGTTACGGTTTGTCCATAACGAACACCATGTTTGAGCATAGGGGTGTCCATAAGTGCACGTGGCACCAGGACACCTTAGGTCGGAGGTTGATGATCGACTTTGTTGTCGTTTCATCTGATCTCCGGCCCTATGTCTTGGACACTCGGGTGAAGAGAGGGGCTGAGCTGTCAACTGATCACCACCTGGTGGTGAGTTGGATCCGCTGGCGGAGGAGGAAGCCGGACAGACCTGGCAGGCCCAAACGTATGGTGAGGGTCTGGCCGAGCACTCTGTCGGGGAGGTCTTTAACTCCCACCTCCGGGAGAGTTTCTCCCAGCTTCCGAGGGAGGCAGGGGACATTGAGTCTGAGTGGACCATGTTCTCTATCTCCATTGTAGACACAGCTGTTCCTGGTTGTGGCTGCAAGGTCTCCGGTGCCTGTCGTGGCGTGAATCCCCGAACCCGGTGGTGGACACCGGAAGTAAGGGACGCCGTCAAGCTGAAGGAGTCCTGTCGGGCCATGTTGGCCTCCGGGACTCTGGAGACAGCTGACGGGTATCGGCAGGCCAGGCGTGCCGCAGCTCGGGCAGTTGCGGAGGCAAAAACTCGGAACTGGGAGGAGTTCGGTGAGGCCGTGGAGGAGGACTATCGGTTGGCCTCGAAGAAATTCTGGCAAACCGTCCGGCGCCTCAGGAGGGGGAAGCAGTACTCTGCCAACACTGTTTACAGTGCGGGTGGGGAACTGTTGACCTTGACTGGGGACATTGTCGGGCGGTGGAAGGAATACTTCGAGGATCTCCTCAATCCCACTGTCACGTCTTCCATTGAGGAAGTGGAGGTTGATGACTCAGAGGTGGGCTTGTCCATTACCCAAGCCGAAGTCACTGGGGTGGTTTTCAAGCTCCTCGGTGGCAAGGCACCGGGGGTGGATGAGATCCGCCCCGAGTATCTCAAGTCTCTGGATGTTGTGGGGTTGTCTTGGCTGACACGCCTCTGCAGCATCATGTGGCGGTTGGGGACAGTGCCTCTGGAGTGGCAGACTGGGGTGGTGGTCCCTCTTTTTAAGAAAGGGGACTGGAGAGTGTGCTCCAATTATAGGGGAATCACACTTCTCAGCCTCCCCGGGAAGGTTTACTCCAGGGTACTGGAGAGGAGGATTTGGCCAATAGTCGAACCTCGGATCCAGGAGGAACAATGCGGTTTTCATCCTGGTCGTGGAACACCTGGACCAGCTCTATACCCTTCATAGGGTGCTTGAGGGTTCATGGGAGTTTGCCCAACCAGTCCACTTGTGCTTTGTGGATTTGGAGAAGGCATTCGACTGTGCCCCTCGGGGTATTCTGTGGGGGGTGCTTCAGGAGTATGGGGTTCGGGGCTCTTTGCTAAGGGCTGTCCGGTCCCTGTACAAACGGAGCAGGAGTCTGGTTCGCATTGCCGGCAGTAAGTCAGACCTGTTCCCAGTGCATGTTGGACTCCGGCAGGGCTGCCCTTTGTCACCGGTTCTGTTCGTAATTTTTATGGAGAGAATTTCTAGGCGTAGCCAGGGGCTGGAAGGAATCCTGTTTGGGAACCACAGGATTTCACCTCTGCTTTTTGCGGATGATGATGTCCTGTTGGCTTCTTCAAACCAGGACCTCCAGCATGCACTGGGGCTGTTTGCAGTCGAGTGTGAAGCGGCTGGGATGAGAATCAGCACCTCCAAGTCCAAGGCTATGGTTCTCGACCGGAAAAGGGTGGCTTGCCCTCTCCATGTTGGTGGAGAAGTCCTGCCTCAAGTGGAGGAGTTTAAGTATCTCGGGATCTTGTTCATGAGTGAGGGAAGGATAGAGTGTGAGATCGACAGGCGGATCGATGCAGCCTCCGCAGTGATGCGGTCGCTTTACTGGTCCATCGTGGTGAAGGAGCTGAGCCAAAAGGTGAAGCTCTCGATTTACCGGTCGATCTATGTTCCGACTCTCACCTATGGTCATGAGCTTTGGGTAATGACCGAAAGAATAAGATCGCAGCTACAAGCGGCCGAAATGAGTTTCCTTCGCAGGGTGGCTGGGCGCTCCCTTAGAGATGGGGTGAGAAGCACAGTCACTCGGGAGGAGCTCGGAGTAGAGCCGCTGCTCCTCCGCATCGAGAGGAATCAGCTGAGGTGGCTCGGGCATCTCTTTCGGATGCCTCCTGGACGCCTCCCTGGGGAGGTGTTCCAGGCATGTCCCCCCGGGAGGAGGCCCCGGGGAAGACCCAGGACACGCTGGAGGGACTATGTCTCTCGGCTGGCCTGGGAACGCCTCTGTGTTCTTCCCGAGGAGGTGTCTGGGGAAAGGGAAGTTTGGGCTTCCATGCTCAGACTGCTGCCTCCGCGACCCGGCCCCGGATAAAGCAGATGAAGACGAGACAAGCAATATCACACCAGCAAGATTGCAGTTATACTGAATATTGACACGAGTGTGAATCACAGGTAATCACAGCCCTACCGATATTCAGTAGAACTGAACAATTGTGACAGCGATATTGCTTTTCTACAACAGTTTTATAAATAAGAAATTTAATATTGATTTGACATTTTGGACAAAACATGGCCAAATAACATGTATTTTTGCTTCATGACATGAAGGTAGATCCCAAACAAGCCCTACGCACTGATAGCATGTTGGTTAGCTGACTAGCTCACAATGATTTGGATATTCCTATTAAAGGTGCATCCGGTGAAATTGGTTTCTCTTTTTTTTTTCTTTCCATCTTTATCTGATGAGCTTTTGTATTTTAAGTCAGAAGTTATATTCATGAAAAATGTATTGTTTGCCATGTCTTCTGTTGATGTCTCTAACTCTATTGTAGTAACCGAGACAGAAATTTTGGCTTTAACATTTAATACATTTATATGTATGTATTGACTGTGTAGGCCTGAATAACAGTCAGTGCGTTTACATGCACATAAAGAAAATTGAATTTCTGCCGTAGCTCGACTGAAATCGAAGTTCTAAATGCCATGGAAACACCTTAGCTCGGCTGAAATTGAACCGAACTGGATTTCTCGTAATCGAGCTACGCGACCTAGATTATGCGATTGTAGCCGAGCTACTTAGTGCATGTAAACCCTATCGAGCTACGTAGTCGAGCTACTTACTTCAGCACTGCCCCTTCCGGAAGTGACGAGTGACGAGACCACAAGCGGGAAACACAACAGCCTCGGTCGGCATGACAACAGTAGTAGTAGCGAGCAGCAGAAGAGGTCAGGAAGAACAACATCTCTCGATGTTGCTGTCCTCGTCGTCGTTCTTCTTGTGAACATGGAACTGCTGACTTTGTTTATACTCTTGAATAGCTCTTCTTCATGACGACAACCGGAAGTGTACCAACACGATGGGGCGTGTAGCGCCACCTGTGGCTCGGGTGCACAATGTACCTCGCACAATGTACCTCACACAATAGCTCGATTTCCTTGTGTGCATGTAGGATTGGATTTCTCTGGCACCCCTGCTGGGACCCTTGGCTCGATTACCGACAGTAGCTCGATTTGGATGTGCATGTAAACGCACTGAGTGTGTTTTATATATGTAAATTGGCAGATTGTGGTGAATGCTATAGTCGATACGCTGAAAACAGCTTTCCCTCGCTCCGAGCCACAAAGCCCCACAGATGAGGTGGATGCTGAGCCTGATGGGAAATTATCCACAGACAGGAAGAGCAAGTACGTGGATTCCTTGTGGCAAGCAAGGTGTTAGTTGTAAACAATATAGCATTCAGTGATATGTTAATTTCTATGGCTCACATTCTTAGCAGTTTCTGTTTCTTTTTGTATTCAGGTCCAGGATGCGATTCTCCAGTAAAACTGCTCCTGCGCTTAATGTATCTGACATGAAACCCAAAGTGCTTTACTGCTTTGATGAGGCAAGCACCGTAAGTGAAATAGGCTTCATTAATTGCCATTTATTTGTGTGTCTGATTTGCTTGTAAAATAAACTGAGTGGTGAATGAGGTGTTGCACTGAAGACCTGAAGATATTTTAACAGTTAACATTAATAATAGTAATAATTAGCAAGAATAGCTCTTGCCATGTTTGTTCAACTGAACCTGCTTAACTCCGTATAAAACACCCTTTTACAGGTTTTCAGAGGCCTCACCATAAATAGTCTAGAGAGCTTCATCTTGGAGAGGGAGCGTCTTGTGAGTAAAGCACCAGTCCAAGAGGCAGATGGAGAGCGGGATGTCAGTCTTGGCGCCAAGTGGGATATGGAGGCCTGCGCATGTTCCAAAAAAAAGTTACAAAATATTGTTCAAAATCAGGGTAAGAAGCATTTCACCAACACATAACTGTGCTACCAAAGAAAGAAAATGTTGTCTGATTCAATTGGGATCACTAAAGTATTGCAGAATACAAATTATTTTTAGACACCTGTATTACCTGAAGGTATAGAAACAGTAATACACTGCCATTTGATCATGTTCAGTTACTGACTGAAGTCCATATATTCCTATGCATTATTTGTTAGCCCCTTCTACCTTGTCCATCAATCAAAAGAGAGAGAGCATTGTACAACCCCGATTCCAAAAAAGTTGAGACAAAGTACAAATTGTAAATAAAAACGGAATGCAATGATGTGGAAGTTTCAGAATTCCGTATTTTATTCAGAATAGAACATAGATGACATATCAGATGTTTAAACTGAGAAAATGTATAATTTAAAGAGAAAAATTAGGTGATTTTAAATTTCATGACAACAACCCATCTCAAAAAAGTTGGGACAAGGCCATGTTTACCACTGTGAGACATCCCCTTTTCTCTTTACAACAGTCTGTAAATGTCTGGGGACTGAGGAGACAAGTTGCTCAAGTTTAGGGATAGGAATGTTAACCCATTCTTGTCTAATTAGGGCCCGAGCCCTATGGGCGAAGGCCCTATTGTTCTTGTAAGAGTTCACTATTATTATTCTTCCGTCTTCTTCTTCTTCTTCTTCTTTATTTTTCTCCGCTGTTGGGCCATTTTCGGGGCGCTTGCCATGGGCGAAAACGCACGAAATTTGGCACCATTTCCGAGAATTGCCACCGCTACTCAGAACCAGAAGCCCAAACTTGGCCGGGGCTCAGGGCCTCTATAGCGCCCCCTAAGTCGTTGTGATTTTGGCCTCCTGCATTACGGTGCCTGGGTGCCATGTAGTTCGTAGTAGTGGCATGCCATTTGGTAGGCATATGTACCTCACTAAGCCGGACAAAAATGTAATGCCAATGCATTAGCCACGCCCAACAGGAAGTGAGGTAATTTCACTTTTGTGCGAAATGCATGACCACGAAGACGGCGCAACTCCTCCTAGACCGTTCATAGGAATGTCACCAAAATTGATACACATCATCTACATACATGGCTGACAAAAGTTACTAAATACGTTTCACGTAGGATAAGCCGTTCAGAAGTTATACGTCAATCAATTTTCGATGCAAAATTTTTCATGCTTAAAAATTCATAACAAATCTTCTGATTGCTCAAAACTGCTCATACTTCACAGGCAAATCAGTCACTGGGCTTCTGACATGTTACCCAATTTCTGTGATATTTCGCCACTGGGGGCGCTATTTTTGGGCAAAAATTCCAATCTTTCCTCAAATTTGGTCAAACTTCACGGCCACCCTCTTTCTACCTCCCATGTCATGTCTACCACGTTTTGGAAATTTTCGTCCATGGGGGGCGCTGTTTTTGGCCGACGCAATTGCTCCAAAACGGGTTTTTGGTAAATAATTCCATAATGCTTTTCCTTCACACCACTACCTTGTGATAGTATGTTGCTGTTGTGGGCACTTATTTTTCCAACTCTTCATCGCTCATGTACAGCATAGCGCCACCTACTGACATGGGAAAAACCAAAAATTTTATTCTTCAAAAATCTATATCTCATCTTCTATTTACTCAATTGTCATCAAACTTCATAGGCAAACTCTTCATCGCTCACCTGACATATACGCCAAATTTTGTGCACTTTCGCCACTGGGGGCGCTATTTTTGGGCAAAAAATCCATTCTTTCCTCAAATTTGGTCAAACTTCACGGCCACCCTCTTTCCACCTCCCATGTCATGTATACCACATTTTGGGAATTTTCGTCCATGGGGGGCGCTGTTTTTGGCCGTCGCATTTGCTCCAAAACGGGTTTTTGGTAAATAATTCCATTATGCTTTTCCTTCACACCACTACCTTGTGAACATACGTTGCTGTTGTAGACACTTATTTTTCCAACTCATAATCGCTCATGTACAGCATAGCGCCACCTACTGACATGGGAAAAACCAAAAAATTTATTCTTCAAAAATCTATATCTCATCTTCTATTTACTCAATTGTCATCAAACTTCATACGCAAACTCTTCATACCTCACCTGACATCTACGCCAACTTTTGTGCACTTTCGCCCCTGGGGGTGCTGGTTATGGCAAAAATGACATTGCAGCTTCTGATCTGTCAAACTTGCCAAGCAAACTCTTTACAAGACCCTTATTGGGGCGCTTGCCATGGTCGACAACGCACGAAATTTGGCTCCTTTTTCTTAGACTGCCACCGCTACTGAGAACCAGAAGCCCAGATCCAGGCGGGCCTCAGGGCCTCTATAGCGCCCCCTAACTCGTTGTGATTTTGGCCTCCCTCATTAAGGTGCCTGGTTGCCATGGAGTTTGTAGTAGTGGCATGCCATTTGGTACGCATATGTATCTCACTAAGCTGGACAAAAATGTAATGCCAATGCATTAGCCACGCCCAACAGGAAGTGAGGTAATTTCACTTTTGTGCGAAATGCATGGCCAAGAAGACGGCGCAACTCCTCCTAGACCGTTCATAGGAATGTCACCAAAATTGATACACATGATCGACAGACATGGCTGACAAAAGTTACTAAATACGTTTCACGTCGCATAAACCGTTCAGAAGTTATACGTCAATCAATTTTCACTGCAAAATTTTACATGCTTAAAAATTCATAACAAATCTTCTAATTGCTCAAAACTGCTCATACTTCACACGCAAATCACTCATTGGGCTTCTGACATGTTACCCAATTTCTGTGATATTTCGCCACTGGGGGCGCTATTTTTGGGCAAAAAATCCAATCTTTCCTCAAATTTGTTCAAACTTCATGGCCACCCTCTTACTACCTCCCATGTCATGTATACCACATTTTGGGAATTTTCGTCCATGGGGGGCGCTGTTTTTGGCCGACGCAATTGCTCCAAAACAGGTTTTTGGTAAATTATTCCATAATGCTTTCCCTTCACACCACTACCTTGTGATAGTACGTTGTTGTTGTAGACACTTATTTTTCCAACTCATAATCGCTCATGTACAGCATAGCGCCACCTACTGACATGGGAAAAACCTGAAAATTTATTCTTCAAAAATCTATGTCTCATCTTCTATTTACTCAATTGTCATCAAACTTCATACGCAAACTCTTCATGGCTCACCTGACATATACGCCAAATTTTGTGCACTTTCGCCCCTGGGGGTGCTGGTTATGGCAAAAATGATATTGCAGCTTCTGATTTGTCAAACTTGGCAAGCAATCTCTTTACAAGACCCTTTTTGGGGTGCTTGCCATGGTCGACAACGCACGAAATTTGGCTCCTTTTTCTTAGACTACCACCGCTACTGAGAACCAGAAGCCCAGATCCCGGCGGGCCTCAGGGCCTCTTTAGCGCCCCCTAAGTCGTTGTGATTTTGGCCTCCCGCATAAAGGTGCCTGGTTGCCATGTAGTTTGTAGTGGTGGCATGCCCTTTGGTACGCATATGTATCTCACTAAGCCGGACAAAAATGTAATGCCCATGCATTAGCCACGCCCAACAGGAAGTGAGGTAATTTCACTTTTGTGAAATTACCAAGAATGGCCAAGAAGACGGCGCAACTCCTCCTAGACCGTTCATAGGAATGTCACCAAAATTAATAGACATCATCTACAGACATGGCTGACAAAAGTTCCTAAATACGTTTCACGTAGGATAAGCCGTTCAGAAGTTATACGTCAATCAATTTTCAATGCAAAATTTTACTTGCTTAAAAATTCATAACAAATCTTCTAATTGCTCAAAACTGCTCATACTTCACACGCAAATCACTCATTGGGCTTCTGACATGCTACCCAAATTCTGTGATATTTCGCCACTGGGGGCGCTATTTTTGGGCAAAAAATCGAGGGTTATGTATATAACCGCGGTTCTATGAGTTTCGGATGACCGCCAGAGGCGGTGCTTTCAGCACATGGATATCCATCACACGAACGTGCAGGTCGAGTAATAGTAACAACAAAGTCACGTGTGACCTGGGTGACGTCACCCTGTGACCCCGGCATAAAAGACCGGTAAACCCAGGAAGTGACCTCTTGGCAAATCTTCTCGTGTACACTCCGAGTGACTGCCAAGCTCTGGCGGTCATCCGAAACTCATAGAACCGCGGTTATATACATAACCCTCGTTCTATTTCGTTTCTCCTGACCGCCAGAGGCGGTGCTTTCAGCACATGGATGACTAATACCAACCAGGTCATGAGGAGTGCCTACCCGTACTCAGTGCTGCTGCGACGGGCCTGGAATGACAGCCGTCGCCACAGGATTATGTGGGACGACATTAAGACGGTAAAACCTGGTGAAGGTGCAGCTGGAAGCCCAGGAGGCTGCGCTGCATATGTCTGAGAGGGGCACACCCTTCAGTGATGCCCATGAGGCCACCACGCCCCGTGCAGAGTGCGCCCTGACAGCCGGAGGAATCGGGAAGCCACTGTGCCTGTAGGCATGTAATATGGCCTCGACTATCCACTTGGATAGCCTCTGCTTAGAGAGCGCCAGACCCTTCGTCGGTCCTGTGTGGCACAAAAACAGGGCGTCACTCCTACGGAAGCCCTCTGTACGCGACACGTACACCCTGAGGGCGCGAACTGGGCACAAAAGTTCCGACCTCTCACCATGGCCCGCCTCGAACGCCGCAAGGCTAAGGGGCTGGTTGACGAAGGTAGCAGGGAGGGTCTTCGGGAGGAAAGAGGGGTTAGGCCACAGGGTGACCCCACTGTCGCCGGAGTGCCACTGCAGGCACTCCCCACTGACTGACAGCGCGTGCAATTCCCCGACGCGCCTCGTTGATGTAATGGCCAGAAGAAAAGCAGTCTTCAGGGAGAGCCATGAAATGTCTGCTGTGGGCAGGGGCTCAAACGGTGCGTCGCAGAGAGCCTGCAGCACCAAGTGAAGATCCCATGTGGGTACCCGGCTCCGTCGGGGGGGTCTCAACCGGAGAGCACCCTTCAAAAAACGTGCCACCAAGGGGTGGGACCCCACGGTCCTTCCCCCAACTCTGGCATGCTGAGCAGAGATGGCAGCTGTATAGACCTTGATGGTGGCAGGAGTAAGACCCTTATCAAACAGAGACTGGAGGAACAGTAGAATGGTCGGCAGGGGGCAGCATGTAGGCTCCTCCCCCCGAGTTAAGCACCAGTTGGAGAAAAGCCTCCATCTGTTGGCGTAGAGGGCATTGGTGGAGGGTGCCCGAGAGCTAGCAATGGTGTTGACCACTGCCGGCTCGCAAAGACCTAGCAGGGGGTCCGGCCCTTCAGCGGCCACACCCAGAGCTGCAGACGGGCTGGATCCGGGTGCCAGATCTGCCCTCCCAGCTGTGATAGCAGGTCCGTCCTCACTGGCAGGCACCAGGGGTCGCCGTTCAGAAGTTGCAGCAACTTGGGAAACCACACTCGGCCCGGCCACCGAGGGGCGACAAGCAGCAGCCCGTGGTGGTCCATCGCAACCCTGTGTAGGGTTGGCACAATCAGCGGCAGAGGGGGGAAGGCATACAGCAGTTGCCTCGGCCAAGCATGCGCCAGCGCATCCTGGCCCAGGGAGCTGGGGCCGTGGAGGCTGAACCACAGAGGGCAGTGTGTCGACTCCTGGCAGGCAAAGAGGTCCACCTCTGCCCTGCCAAAACGTTCCCAGATGGCGAGAACCACCGCTGGGTTGAGTCTCCATTCCCCGGGATCGGGGTCCTGGCGGGACAGCAGATCCGCCGCCCTGTTGGCGGTGCCTGGCAAGTACATGGCACGCAGGCTCAGGAGATGTCGATGGGCCCACCGCAGAAGTTGGCCGGCCACTTCCAAGCACTGAAGGGACTTGGTGCCTCCCTGGTGGTTGATGTAGTACACTACCGTAGTGTTGTCCGTCCGCACCAGAACGTGTCTGCCGGCCAGGCCTGGGAGGAAGTGCTGTAGGCCGAGGAACACAGCCCGTAGCTCCAGCACGTTGATGTGCTGCTGTCGCTGCCCTAGACTCCAGTGGCCTCTGACGGTCCGGCATTGCCAGACTGCACCCCAGCCTCCCAGGGAAGCATCCGTGGTGATGACCTCCCTCCGGGAGGGGATAGCCGCCAGCGGAATACCCCACAGAAGGTAAGCCCTCCTCCTCCATGGACGGAGGAGCCTGACAAAAGTATCCGTCACCTTCACGAGCCTGTGCCCGTGCAGCACCGGGTGGAGGTGGAGATCGTTGAGCCACCTCTGAAGCGGGCGTAAGTCCAGGAGTCCCAGCGGGACCAGAGAGGAGGCTGCCGTAAGCATGCCCAGCAGGCGCTGAAAGGTCTTCAGGGCGAGTGACCTGCCCCGTCCGAAGTGGCCAAGCAGCAGGCAGATGTTGTGGATCCTGGTCTGGGAGGGGGTTGCCATCAACGACCTCGAGTCCAGGTGCATGCCCAAGAAAGTCGTCTCCTGGCTGGGCACCAGCGAGCTCTTCTTGTAATTCACCCTGAGCCCCAGCTCTGCGACATGTGAGAGCACAGTCGCGATGTCGGTGCGGGCCTGAGCTGCTGACCGTGAACAGACGAGCCAGTCGTCCAGGTAAGGCAGGACACGCAAACCCCTTGCCTGAAGTGGTGCCAATGCCGCTGCCACACACCTGGTGAACACACGGGGTGCCAGCGATATCCCAAAGGGCAGAACATTGAACTCGAAAGCCTGGCCCTCGAAGGCAAACCGCAGGAACTGCCTGTGGTGTGGCGCAATGGGAACATGGAAGTAGGCGTCTTTCAGGTCGACGGTGGCAAACCAGTCGCCCGCCTGGATGTGGTGTAAGACATCCACTGTACGCAGCATGCGGAATCTCATGGTCTTTAAGTGGGAGTTGAGGGACCTCAGGTCGAGGATCGGGCGGATACCGCCGTCCTTCTTCGGAACCAGAAAATACCTGGAGTAGAACCCACCTTGCCGTCTCTGCCTGTCGACGGGAGAGATTGCTCCTTTCTCCAGGAGGGTGGAGATTTCCTGCCGGAGGACGAGGGACTTCCCCGGATGGCTCACGGTGGTGTGTTTGACCCCATGAAAACGCGGCGGTCGGCGGCAGAACTGGATGCGGTAACCCTCGGTGAGGGTCACCAGCACCCAGGGGTCTGGGGTCAATGCTTTCCAGCTTTGGAGCTGTTCGCTGGAGAAGCGGCCGACCGCTGGCGCGCTGATGTCAGCGCCGTCCAGAGCGCCCCCGTCGGTCACCATGGGGGCGACGAGGAGCGGACTGGGTGTAGGGGGCGGCACCGCGGGTCCGGGAGGTGGTGGGGCGACGAAAGTCATCAACCCGTCTGGTCCCCTGGCGGGTGCGTGGCCGAGACAGAGTCGGTGTGGGCCCCCTGGAGGACTGGGCAGTATTGCCATGGCGGTGGACCTGGCGGAGGCCAGCGAACTGCCGCCGCGCCTGGACGACCTGGGCACTCCGGTCCAGGGCTTGCTGAGCGGCCTCGCCAAACAGCTCCCCGGGGACAACAGGGAGAGAGCGCAGCACACGGCGGTCGGGCTCGGCCAGAGGGGACTGTGCCAGCCATATCTGCCGGCGGGCGAGGGTGAGATACGACATCAGCCGGCCCAGTTCCCGCGACGAGTAGGCAAAGGCCTGGAGAGCCGCGTCGCACAGCTCCCGTGATGCCGCGCTTGTCCCCTCCAGCGTCTGGGCGAGGGCCAGCAGCAGATGGGACATGGAATTGTCAATACGACCCATTCGTGCCGCCGTGTCGTATCCCCGCACGATGAGGTCGTCGGTCGCACGGCATTGGGTGCGGGGGCATCGGGCGTCAGGCCGCAGAGCCTCGTTGGGCGAAAGGACGAGGGCAGCCACGGAGGGCTCGATGTTGGGCATCTGCTGGAGGCCGTAGGTAGGGGCGTCCTGCATTGCTGCCAGGGCCCTGCAGTCACCAGGGAGGTGGGAAAGGCGTCTGGGGTCCGCCCAACACCTCTGTAACTCCTCGATGTATGGGGCCGAGGGCGGAACAGACAACGAGGAAGGCTGTGTGGAACCTCTGAAGAAAGCGCTCTGATGCTGGGCCACCGGGGGCGTGTCCAACCCCAGACGGGCCAATGCAGCCCTCAACGTTGGCTGGATGGATGAGCGTCCGCCTTCCGACGCTGACACGGTGCCACGGCTGGTGGCCTGGGAACCGGCCAGAGAGGTGGGGTCGTGACCAACAGACCCACCGCAGTCAAAGCTCTCCGACGCCCGGATCGACAGTTCATCCAGGCCGCGTGCATCAACGGCCGGTGACAGAAGCGGTGGTGATGGTGAATGGTCGGGCTGCCAGGCAGAAGGGGTGGCTGCGGGAACACTGCTGCCCTGTGGCGGAGGCTGGAGATTCACCAGCAGGGCCTTCATCTCCTCCAGCTCGGTGGACATCGCTTCCACCTTCCGAGCCAAATCGTCCGAGCGCTTCTTTTTCGCCTTAGAAGCGGAGACGCGTGGGGGAGCCCCACGGCGCTTGCTGGGCCCCACTGCTGCAGCCGGCACCATGTCCTGTCCCCCCGAGGCCCGGGGGATGTCAGACGGAGGATCCAACCGAGCCAGCCTGGCGGTCCGCGCAGCCACACTCAGGCACATGCAGTCTGCGCAGGCCATGTCCGTCAGCCCCTGCCGCAGGTGATCAATACCCAGGCACGAGGGGCACTCGCGGTGGCCGTCCTCCGGCTCGAGGGGGGCCCGGCAGTTGGCGCAGCGAGAGAATAGGTCCATGACACCTGGCTGGCAGAAGGGAACTTAAGAAATAGGGCGGGAACACCCCAAGCAAGTATCCCAAAATAAATAATCAGGCGGCAATGAAAAACGACCGGGCGAACACACCCGTGGTCGGGAATATTAACAAGGATAGGTGCCGTGCGCCACAGCGGCGAGAAACACCGCTTAATTTAAATGAATGAAAACCGCTTACCTAAGCGGCAGCAAGCTGGCCTCCCGCGGCGAGAGCACCGCCTCGGAGGGCTAGTCAGCTAATTCCACCGAGCGAGAACACTCAGCTTAACGGAGTAACAGCAATATAAATACAACACACAAGACAGCCGGCCCGTGAGCAGGCCGGAGACAAGGCTACACAAAATAAGGCGGTCGATATTATTAACAAGGATAGGCGCCGAGCGCCACAGAACTGATAGAGCGGCGAGAAACACCGCTTTAATTTAAATGAATGAAAACCGCTTACCTGAACGAAAGCAAGCTGGCCTCCAGCGGCGAGGACACGCCTCGGAGAGCTAATCAGCTAACTCCACCGAGCGAGAGCGCTCAGCTTAACGGAGTAACAGCAATATAAATACAACATACAAGACAGCCGGCCCGTGAGCAGGCCGGAGACAAGACTACACAAAACAAGCGGTTAATAATGTTAACAAGGATAGGCGCCGTGCGCCACAGAACTGATAACAGCGGCGGGAAACACCGCTTTAATTTAAATGAATGAAAACCGCTTACCTGAACGAAGCAAGCTGGCCTCCAGCGGCGAGGACACGCCCCGGAGGGCTAATCAGCTAGCTCCACCGAGCGAGAGCGCTCAGCTTAACGGAGTAACAGCAATATAAATACAACATACAAGACAGCCGGCCCGTGAGCAGGCCGGAGATAAGACTACACAAAACAAAGCGGTTGATAGTATTAACAAGGATAGGCGCCGTGCGCCACAGAACTGATAACAGCGGCGAGAAGCACCGCTTTAATTTAAATGAATGAAAACCGCTTACCTGAACGAAAGCAAGCCGGCCTTCAGCGGCGAGGACACGCCTCGGAGAGCTAATTAGCTAGCTCCACCGAGCGAGAGCGCTCAGCTTAACGGAGTAACAGCAATACAAGTACAACACAAGACAGCCGGCCCGTGAGCAGGCCGGAGACAAGACTACACAAAACAAAGCGGTTGATAATGTTAACAAGGATAGGCGCCGTGCGCCACAGAACTGATAACAGCGGCGAGAAACGCCGCTTTAGTTTAAATGAATGAAAACCAATGAATATAGTCAACAAGAGAAAGAATTGGTGGACTTAACGCAGTTTCTTGGAGGATGCGTAAGCACAGCCCCAACCCTACGGGTAACGAAACTAACACGCGTTTGTCCAATTTCCAACTCGCAACCTGCAAACGCGAGAAGATGCAAGAGGTCACTTCCTGGGTTTACCGGTCTTTTATGCCGGGGTCACAGGGTGACGTCACCCAGGTCACACGTGACTTTGTTGTTACTATTACTCGACCTGCACGTTCGTGTGATGGATATCCATGTGCTGAAAGCACCGCCTCTGGCGGTCAGGAGAAACGAAATAGAACCAATCTTTCCTCAAATTTGGTCAAACTTCACGGCCACCCTCTTACTACCTCCCATGTCATGTATACCCCATTTTGGGAATTTTCGTCCATGGGGGGCGCTGTTTTTGGCCGACGCAATTGCTCCAAAACGGGTTTCTGGTATATAATTCCTTAATGCTTTTCCTTCACACCACTACCTTGTGATAGTACGTTGCTGTTGTAGACACTTATTTTTCCAACTCATAATCGCTCATGTACAGCATAGCGCCACCTACTGACATGGGAAAAACCAAAACATTTTTTCTTCAAAAATCAATATCTCATCTTCTATTTACTCAATCTTGATCAAACTTGATAGGCTCACACTTAACAGGTCACCTGACATATCTCCCAAATTTTGTATACTTTTGCCACTGGGGGCGCTGTTTTCAGGCAACATTTTATATCTCGGCTTCTGATTGGTCAAACTTGATCAAACTTGACACAACAACTCTTCATAGGTCCCTTGACATGTATACCAAATTTGGTGAACTTTCACCACTGGGGGCGCTCATTGCGCTGTATCAGTTGCAGGAGAGGTGTTTACAATCATGAGGCACCAGGTGTATGTTGTTTTGGTTGCCTTAAACACACATGACTTGTGGGGAATGGGTAGGCAGTCGGGAGCAAGTGTTGTAGCGTTACATACAGACTAATAGATGTCTAACAGAAGACAATCCTATGTAGCTATAGCTTGGTGACTGATGAGGTAAATACATTAATTTGGTTGGGAAGCCATGGCATACAATTTTCTGTCCATGACAACATCTCAGCGCACTGTGTACTCTGTGTCCGATTCTGTGCTTTGTCGCCATTGTGGGAGTAATGTCTCTTGCCGAAGAAGCTGTGGAAGGTATTTCGCGGGGACGCATGCCCCCGCCCCCCTTGGCCGCTGGCGCGAGGGCCCGTCGAGGCCGCTTGCGGCTTTAATGTAGGATTCTAGTTGCTCAACTGTCTTAGGTCTTTTTTGTCGTATCTTCCGTTTTATGATGCACCAAATGTTTTCTATGGGTGAAAGATCTGGACTGCAGGCTGGCCAGTTCAGTACCCGGACCCTTCTTCTATGCAGCCATGATGCTGTAATTGATGCAATATGTGGTTTGGCATTGTCACGTTGGAAAATGTAAGGTCTTCTCTGAAAGAGACGTCGTCTGGATAGGAGCATATGTTGCTCTAGAACCTGGATATACCTTTCAGCATTGATGGTGTCTTTCCAGATGTGTAAGCTGCCCATGCCACACGCACTAATGCAACCCCATACCATCAGAGATGCAGGCTTCTGAACTGAGCGCTGATAACAACTTGGGTTGTCCTTCTCCTCTTTAGTCCGAATGACACAGCGTCCCTGATTTCCATAAAGAACTTCAAATTTTGATTCGTCTGACCACAGAACAGTTTTCCACTTTGCCACAGTCCATTTTAAATGAGCCTTGGCCCAGAGAAGACGTCTGCGCTTCTGGATCATGTTTAGATACAGCTTCTTCTTTGAACTATAGAGTTTTAGCTGGCAACGGCGGATGGCACGGTGAATTGTGTTCACAGATAATGTTCTCTGGAAATATTCCTGAGCCCATTTTGTGATTTCCTATACAGAAGCATGCCTGTATGTGATGCAGTGCCATCTAAGGGCCCAAAGATCACGGGCACCCAGTATGGTTTTCCGGCCTTGACCCTTACGCACAGAGATTCTTCCAGATTCTCTGAATCTTTTGATGATGTTATGCACTGTAGATGATGATATGTTCAAACTCTTTGCAATTTTACACTGTCGAACTTCTTTCTGATATTGCTCCACTATTTGTCGGCGCAGAATTAGGGGGATTGGTGATCCTCTTCCCATCTTTACTTCTGAGAGCCGCTGCCACTCCAAGATGCTCTTTTTATACCCAGTCATGTTAATGACCTATTGCCAATTGACCTAATGAGTTGCAATTTGGTCCTCCAGCTGTTCCTTTTTTGTACCTTTAACTTTTCCAGCCTCTTATTGCCCCTGTCTATATATATATATATATATATATATATATATATATATATATATATATATTAAAAAAAATCTCCTTCTCACCCCCGGCGGGGGGGTGGTATCCATGTCATCCTCAAGCTCGGGTCCTCTACCAGAGGCCTGGGAGTTTGAGGGTTCTGCGCAGTATCTTCGATGTTCCTAGGACTGCGCTCTTCTGGACTGAGGCTTCAGATGTTGTTCCTGGGATTTGCTGGAGCCACTCTCCCAGTTTGGGGGTTACTGCCCCAAGTGCCCCCACTACCACGGGGACCACGCAACCCTTGACCTTCCACATCCGTTCCAGCTGCTCTTTCAACCCTTGATACTTCTCAAGTTTCTCATGTTCCTTCTTCCTGATGTTGGCGTCAGCTGGGATCGCCACATCTATCACCACCACCCTCTTCTGCTCTTTGTCCACCACCACTATGTCTGGTTGGTTAGCCAGGATCTGTTTGTCAGTCTGGAAGCTGAAGTCCCACAGAACCTTGGCCCTGTTGTTCTCAGCCACCTTCTGTGGTATGGCCCATTGGGACTTGGGTACTTCTATTCCATACTGGTTGCAGATGTTCCTGTATACTATCCCAGCCACTTGGTTGTGCCTCTCCATGTATGCTGATCCAGCTAGCATCTTACACCCTGCTACTATGTGCTGGACTGTTTCAGGGGCTTCTTTGCACAGTCTGCATCTTGGGTCTGATCTACTCTGGTAGATCCTGGCCTCTATGGCTCTTGTGCTTATGGCCTGTTCTTGTGCTGCCATGATTAGTGCCTCTGTGCTGTCTGTCAGTCCTGCATTATCCAGCCACTGGTAGGATTTCTTGATATCAGCCACTTCCTCTATCTGATGGTGGTACATGCCATGTAGGGGTTTGTCTCTCCAGGTTGTCTGTTCCTCCTCCTCCTCTGCACTCTCATCAGGGTTCTGCTGCCTGAGACATTCACTTAGCAGTTCATCCTTTGGGGCCATCTTTCTGATGTATTCTCGGGTTTTCGATGTTTCATCCTGGACTGTGGTCTTGATGCTCACTAGCCCTCGACCTCCCTCTTTCCGCTTAGTGTATAGTCTCAGGGTGCTGGACTTGGGGTGGAACCCTCCATGCATGGTGAGGAGCTTTCTAGTCTTGATATCTGTGGCTTCTATCTCCTCCTTTGGCCAGTTTATGATGCCAGCGGGGTATCTGATGACTGGTAGTGCGTACATGTTGATGGCTCGGACCTTGTTCTTACCATTCAGCTGACTTTTCAGGACCTGCCTTACTCTCTGGAGGTATTTGGCTGTGGTTGACTTCCTTGTGGCCTCTTCATGGTTTCCATTAGCCTGTGGGATGCCAAGGTACATGTAGCTGTCTTGGATATCACCTATGTTGCCCTCTGGTAGGTCAATCCCCTCAGTCCGGATCATCTTGCCTCTCTTTGAGACCATCCGGCCACACTTGTTCGATCCGAATGACATCCCTATGTCATCGCTGTAGATCTGGGTGGTGTGGATCAGCGAGTCTATTTCTCGCTCGTTCCTGGCATACAGCTTGGTGTCATCCATGTAGAGCAGGTGGCTGATTGTTGCCCCACTACGGAATCGGTACCCGTAGCCGCTCTTCGTGATGATCCGACTGAGGGGGTTCAGGCCTATGCAGAACAGCAGTGGTGATAGCGCATCTCCTTGGTATATGCCGCACTTGATGTTGACTTGGGCAATGGGTTTTGAGTTGGCCTCTAGGGGTGTCTTCCACATTTCCATTGAGTTCTGGATGAAGGTCCTTAGGTTCCTGTTGATCTTATACAGTTCCAGACATTCCAGTATCCATGTGTGTGGCATTGAGTCGTAGGCTTTCTTGTAGTCAATCCAGGCAGTGTACAGGTTGGTCTGTCTCTTCTTACAGTCTCGGGCAACTGTTCTATCGACCAGTAGCTGGTGCTTGGCTCCTCTGGTGTTACTGCCAATTCCTTTCTGTGCCTCGCTCATGTATTGAGCCACATGCTTACTCATTTTTGCCGCAATGATGCCTGACAGGGCCTTCCATGTTGTGCAGAGACAGGTAATTGGCCGGTAGTTGGATGGGATGGGTCCCTTCTGGGGGTCCTTCATGATTTAGGACTGTCCTGCCTTGGGTTAGCCATTCTGGGTGGGTTCCATTCCTCAGCAGCTGGTTCATC